>NC_135016.1:31209130-31374130 GCF_051020955.1 Megalopta genalis
GGAGAGGCGTCGCTCGAACGTGGAACCGGCGATGACCGTTCGCAGTCATTGGCGTCCAGCTTGTGTCACGTAAATCGTCTTCCTGGAACGAAGGCCACGAGAAAGTTCGTGCCGCTGGTTCAGTGCCACGGTCACGTTACGTGCGTGGCATCGACACTGACGAAAGTAAACTAAATCCGAAGGATTACACAACCCCGTTTTAAAAGTCACTCAATATACCTCGCTGACCGCCTTCCTTTTCCTCCGCTCCGCTCCTCTCATCCATAGTTCGACGGCGTCGTCACGCTCGCGCAAGGATTTTACTAGGATTTTACGTAGCCGGGGTTGTGTGCTTGCTTGAACTTTCCACCGAATATGATTTCTAATTTTGGTATTTGTCGACTATAAATAGTTGCAGTCCCGGGGAAGGCATTTTCGACTAGGACGCGAGCGGGCCGGTAAGCCGAGGATTACAGGGGAGAGGATTTAGAACGGCGAACTAGCGAGGTGGTAACTTAACATTCGTAATGGAAGAGATTTCCACTCTATTACTCCATAACTTCGCGATTCAAACAATTTGAAATTTTCCGAAAAGTCATTTTCATTTATAATCGTTATATTATTAGATATTACCTTTTTTGCTTTTCCATTTCCTTTACACCGTATTTCCTTTTTGCTTTTTATCGTTTGTTAATCTTCTTAAATTGTTTATTACGAAGGGATTTTCCCCGTTTAATATATATCAATAAATACTATTATTGTTGTTATTATTTTTATTTTCGGATATCTGAGAAAATGTACGGCGACGCTTTTACGACGGTATCTAATTATGCGAATCATATGAAAATGGTATCTGGCGAATTTCGATAAAAAAAGATGCATTTTCTCGAATTTTTGGCGGATCTTTTTACGAATTTTATGCACCATTGCAAACACGTCTTGCTGCCATTTAAAGAAGCGGACAAATTAAACGTGTTCCGAAATGTCAATGTATTGGTTTTACCTGATTCCTTGCAATTGATGCAAACAGTTTTTATTTTGCCTACAAATCCGCAGTCCATTAATGACCATAATAAGATGCTACCGCCATAAATATATGGAGTATGTAGTTTCTAAAATATTGCTTTTGTAATTAAAAATTCTAAAAAAATTCAATGTGGCGTGTCCCGTTGTACAGAATATTTATGACTTTTTTGTCAGAATTATTTATGACAGGAGAAATAGATATTTATATATGATTATTTATATAATCTAATAATATAATATTTATAATATTTATTTATAACAGGAGAAATAGAGCTTAATGCGTGAATCCGATATCATCTTATAACTATCTTTGCCATAAGGGTTGCGACTTGAAACTTGGTTCAGATGGTTTTTAACGAGTGGTTTATCGAATGATCTAAACAGAAATCAATTTTGAATTCAATCAATCAGAATTGATCATTTTATCCGACGATACCCTTTCATTTATGAGTTATATTAGATTAGTTTCGATATATCACCATCCTTCTCACGTAAACTTACGGATTCACGTCTTTCGACAAAGTAAATTCTCTTTCATTTATATTTCGCATGAAAAAAGTGAGACAAGCAATTCGTGCAACAGCTTACGCTCACGTGCACGTTGATGAACCTCGTGGCCTTTTCTGGAAGACAAATACCGCGCGTTCCCGTATCAACAATGCTAAAGAAATTTAAATTGCACTCTTGTCGGCCTATTGTTACATGTCGCGCAAATAATTTCGCGTCCGTACAATTTGAAATTTAACCGTGGTTTGGCCGGACTTCCACGGGGCCGCTAATTCTTCACGAATGTTAATCACTTTCGAAGAATAGGAAGCTTTCGCATAAACGCGCGGTTATTTAAGGGAGTCGAGTCTCCTGGTGTGGTCGTACAGTTTGAATAATTGCTGGCCACTTCCGAGAGTAATATAAGTACGGCGTAGCCGTGTGTCGGTTTAACGCGCTTATTAATATTCATGCGGCCAGATACACGTTTCTTGTCTCCGTATGGCGTTCACCTTTTCGATATGTTTCCGGATTTTTCGCGCACGTTCGCCAGTGTCCCAGCCACCGACAGTTCCGATATTCCAGTTCCACCGAAAAATAAAACCGACTAAGGCAGCTTTTCCGATTTATCGCTGTTCCGTTAAGAGCTTAATACAGCGACCTTAATAATGCATCGATTCGATTGATTGGAAAGATCTGGTTTGGCCGGATACACGTAATACTCGTGAAAACAAGACGTCTATTTCAATCTCGAGCATTTCGTAATTTATTAAATGCACCGTCGTTCAAAAATTTCGTGTCGCCGATCCTATTCGCTGTTTTTAAAAGACTAATCGATAGCGCGATCTGGTGGTGCATGTCTGATTTTTCTGTATTCTGTTCTTGGTAAGTTTTTAATTACAGTAATAGAAACAGTGGAATCTATATATATACAGTTAGCGGCAATATATTAATCCTTTGCACTCGAGTGGTGACTCTGAGGCACCATTAAAATTTGTTGTATCATGTTCTAAGATAATTTTTACATTAATAAAATTTACATTTAAATCATTGTTAAGGGCGTAACTGTTGCGCGAGTCACAAGAGTCAACTTCATATGCATAAAATGCACTTTGTCGTATAAAATAAAAATACTATAAGCCAGAAAAATTATTTTAGATTTGCAGATTGAAATAGCTTCGAGTGCAAAGGGTTAAGTTAACACGTCAAATTGTCAACTTCTCTTTAAAGTAATCTAAATGGTGTGAGAGAAAATAGGGAGAAATGTATAATTTTGTGATTTGTCTTTTTGAAGAAAAAAAGAAAGTTCCTTGTTCTTGAATCAATGTAATGTTAACATCTATAGGTGGTAGGAACAATATATATATATAATAAATATTAAAACATTAAGGTTATATATATATATATATATATATATATATATATATATTATGTTATTATTAGGTTATATATATGTATATATATATATATAAATATTAAAACATTAAGGTTATATATATAATTTGTCTATATATTTGTCTTATATATATATATATATATATATATATATAAGACAAATATATAGACAAATTATATATATAACCTTAATGTTTTAATATTTATATATATATATATATATATATATATATATATATATAAGACAAATATATAGACAAATTATATATATAACCTTAATGTTTTAATATTTATTCATACGTCTACAGACAAATTAAAATTTTTGTGAGTTCATCAGTACTTCTCTGCGTTAACGCCTTGCAGTGGATCTAATACTTTATGTAACATTGGATCCTAGCATCGTTGCAATGCGACACATTTTCGATGGATTTCTGGTACAGACGTCAATACATTGTTCAGGATCGGGTGTAAAATACAATTCGGGGTCTCGAATTTCATTTGTTCCTGATTACTCGATAATCACATTCCGGCTCACGGTTAACTAACGAAATTACGCGGCGCCTATAAATTATCCGCAAACACCGGGTTCGTTGGTACTTCTGTTTGCGTTCGCGCTATAAACGGCGCCAGAACGGTATTTCCGTTTCGCTGTATAATTAGTAGCCCCGGTGTAATTATTCGACTACCGGGTGACCGGAGGCGAGGATCGTCACCGGTACAATTGGGAATCGTGTACAAACACTGCGGTTATTTGTTGCTACGCGATAAACCTTCGAATATCGTAATTTTCGAAATGTCCAGCCTGCGACAGAGAACTTCGTATGCGAAGAAATACGGCAAATTCTCCTCAATTGTCGCTCAGCTTGTAAACAAATACAATCTGAGAAGACAAGACACGATTATTCGAGGCTTGCGCCTCGCTTTTACAGTTGTCGACAATCGGTAACTATGAAAACGAGCCGCGAGGATTGAATATTCGCATCTCCTCTTCCCAAATTGTCCATTTTTGTTTACATACCGAAGGACAATTGGGGAGAATTTACTACAATGTGAATTAAAATTGCTTGCCTACTACTCCCGCGTTCGTTTATTACAGTCTGAGAGCTCGTTCTTTCCATTTAATTTCCACTTTATATAAAAAGGATGAGATGATAATGAGGCGAGACCAAAATCGCTACTTTATACACGGTTTTCACTGTAGATATATTAGTTAGATGCATACTGTAATTTTCAAGTGTTACCATTTCACTTGATATTAATTTCTTAAGAATTCCGCTCGATAATAATCTTGGTGCTACTACCACGTCAGCTTGGTGTGGCAATAGTCATTGCCAAACAATGCTGAGAAAACGACTTTCCAGACTCGGCACGTGTGTCGTACAAGTTCGACGATTTTCAGATTATCCTGCAAAGTAGTAGGACATATAGAACATATCTTGTGAATTATCTATCGAGCATATTTTTGTAAATTAAAATAATTGCATTACCAGGGTCTTCTG
The DNA here is from genome assembly GCF_051020955.1 of Megalopta genalis. Taxonomy (NCBI): domain Eukaryota; kingdom Metazoa; phylum Arthropoda; class Insecta; order Hymenoptera; family Halictidae; genus Megalopta; species Megalopta genalis. The sequence goes on from NC_135016.1 coordinate 31,213,516, forward strand.
AAACAATATTATCGGTTTCATTATCTGTACTCCCCCGAGTATCGGTCTCCGGATAATCCTCTCCTTCACTTTCCAAATTGATATTATCGTCTTTCTCGTCATTCGACTCGAGCAATGTTTGGAACTTTTTAAGCAGCTTATATAATTTCATCTAAAGAGCGAGATAAAGGCGGGCGCGCAACAAGGGCAAAGATATAAAGAAGCAAAAAGGTATGCCATAACCGTTTAACAAGTTCCACGTGCCTTCCAATTTAAAAGATTCCACAAGCAACGAACAATTTCATTAAAAATGAAATAGTAATATTCGCATCTTAATAATAAATAAAGAATGCATAAGAATCTTGAAAAGCACAAATCACTTATCTTAGAGAAGCTGATCCAGCCGAATTGTTCGTCCGTGGACATTTTTCTAATCCTTCCTTAACGCATTGGGTCACGTCCGCGTGACCTCGCGAAAAAATTATAAAAACGGATTCCGCACAGTTTTTTTTTTTTAAATGTATCATAATTATACTATCGTTACTTTGACCATCGCTACATGCGGGTGACAAAATTATTAAAAATTTGATTCTTAAAAATTAATCTTTCTCGCCAATCCATTCTAATTCCTGAACCGTTGAAAAAGCAATCGACGTCACATAATTTCGCTTTGCAATTTTAATTCGATTCAATCGAATACTTCAATTCCATGCAATTTTTGTGGTTTTTGGCGCGGTCGTCGAAGCGTTAAGCATGCCGAGGTTAAAGGGTTAAGGATCAATCCGGTAGGCGCCAGTCACGTAAGGGCGCCTCGTTCGTGTACCTCGCGGTTTGGTACGTACCTGGCGCGCGGGTACGACCGGGGAGAAGGAGGAGGAGGCGACCGGGCAGAGCGCGCGGATATTAACGCGAGGAAATATTCCGTGCACCGGCAAAAAGTGACGCGGTATTCCATTATCCTCGTCGGCACGATGCAAAACCGGTCGAAATGATTGGATTTTTATCTTCCATCTCGCTCGCTACCCGCTTCCTCCGTCTCCGTCGGCCGCGTACCCTGCCTACCCGTTTCTTTCTCGCTTCCTCGAAGCGGCGAGGAGCGCTTCGCGCCTCTCCGCTCCGCTCCGCAACGCTCCGCGCCGCGCCGGATCGGGCCGTGAGTACATACAGCATACAGCCGGAGAAAGGGAGAAACGGCGAGAGATAGCGAGAGAGACGCGAGACGCGCACACACGGCCGCGAATCGCGCGTGGAGACGCATGTGCGTGAGCGAGTGTGCGCGTGTTACCGTGTGACTCATCCAGGTACATTGCACCCGGTACGTGTCCGGTACAAGCACGAGAGTCCGAGCGCTCGCCGAGGCAACCGCGTCTAATATTTTCCGATTTTTCATCGCGGCATTGTGGTTTTCCATTCACCGTTGTTCATCCGACGATCATCGCCCCGCGATCTGTGATCCGCTCGGTTCCGCCCGCGAATTCGCGACTGCGAACGCTTCATCTGGTTCGCGGACGGGACATCGCATGCTGCTTGCTCTCTATGCGACGAAAATCAACGAACTACCCTGTCGGCACGTAGAAACTTTTCAGGCCTGTTTACGGAAGCTAGGTGGAATTGAAACGCGAACACGAACGCGTCGACTGCTGGGTCGACCGAAGTATAGTACGGTCGATCCTGTACTTCGCTCAGATTTGGGAAGAATGTGTCGCGATGTATTTTCGATAGAATTTATAGCACGCACACGAGAGCATCGAAGTAGCAATTATTTTAACGCCGAATCAGGCGTCGGCAACCTTTTTTTGGTTGTGGTTAAAAAAACCAATGAAAATTTGACCATTGAGTAGTAGATAGTTTTCAGGTCAGTGGTGTTTTCATTTTAGAACAGTTTTTTTTTTTAGTGAACAATGAGATCAATTTCGTTGAGAAAATAATTACAATATGCTTTTGAAATTTAAACATAGAAATTATTATAGAAATATTATAGGTATATAAATGTTATATAAGTATAAATATTATTATAGAAACAAATATAACTGTCAAATTGTCATTGATTGAGGATCATAGATTGAACGACGTCTGCTCCAGTATGCAAAAGAAGTAGATTTGGTATGACGTGATCAGACGCGTTATCACATTTTTAAACTCGATTTCCTCGAAAACGAAATTTCAGCCAAAAATATGTTACTTATTTTATTGTCTTACTTTTCGTATGTAGAATCACTGCTTAGTCGATTGTATCGTTTTCCGAGACACCCTGTATGTACCGATTATGAAATTGCATGGAATCTTGTTCGTAATTCGTTCATTCTTGAGCTAATTCTCCATATTATTCGTGTGTTGTCAACGTTTTTAATGGATCGTGTAATCATGAGAAAAGTTAATTAGGTTAAATCAATTGAAATTGTCATTTTGTGTTTGAAAGTGTGAATCAAAATGTTTGTTGCTCTGTATCGAATAGGTGGCATTGCTTCGCACACATTCTTCTTAATGAGAGAATTCACTTATATTTGCACATTAAAAAAATCGCGGTGATCCTCTTATATACATGTAATGCTGCATTTCAAACCATTAGACATCTTATCTATCTCACTCTCATTATCCACGTGCTTTAATACGTTAATAATAATAATAATAATAATAATAATAATAATAATAATAATAATAATAATAATAATAATAATGCGTCATGTTCTTAACAGCATTTAGTTAGTAATTAAAATGTCTTAAGGTTATGAAAATAGGGAAAATGTGTCCGGATAGCACTTTTATTAATATTAATGTGTACAATGTAATACAATAACGTTAAAAAAGTTGATTTGTTGTTAATGAGGGATGAATTGAAATCTGCAAAATGCAAGAACATAAAAGATTGTTGCAGCTTTCATGTAAACCACACCTTCAAGCTTTAACTTAAAATAATAAAAACAACTTACTTATTAATACATACGTTTGACAGAAAACTACATTCGAATCGCATTTGGCTAACTGTACAACCATATTAAAGTCCATAATAACCTCATTATGATCGTGTCTTTTCCTTTCACAGAAGAAAGTTATGTTTTTGTTGAATAAAATCGAATTTCTCTTATTTAACCAAAACAAGTGGAAAGATATGAATAACATCTTCGCTTCGAGTCTTCGTTTTCAAGAAAAACAAGTTTGCAAATCTGACTAATGTACGTGCTATCGCATAGGAATCGGCTGGCTCGTCTGTTTATGTCATACCGGTTCTACTTGCAAATACAAGGCACACGAATCTGATGGACTTTCGAACTCACACTTTTATGTCAGAGATACCTGTATTTATGTATCAAATTGACAGCCTGATTTTATTCACCGTACATATGACTCAGCATTTTGAATTTGTTAATTCCGAAACTGTGGGGACCTTGGGAATCTGTGGGTTCACCTTTGTAACCTTTGTAATGTAACCTTTACATTTTCAGTGATATTAAACGAACATTTACAAAACATCATATTCGTGTATTTCTTGTATTAGAAATAACAGAAAATAGAAATACGCGAATACGTGATGTTTCGTTAAGTTTTCGTTTAGATATCGTTTAGATAACAATGTAGAAGTTACTTTGAGTCTACAATTATGCTCACCACTGTTAGTGAACGAGATTTAGAAAAGATACTTTTCTACATTTTCTTTCCAGATTCAGATCAAAAAAAGTGAAGAAACGAAAGTATTTTTATTCTATCTTGTAATTCCAAGTAATTACAGAATTAAAAGAAAGCATTTCAGTTATTGCACCGTAAATTAGTCCCTTCAACGTTTCAAACAAATTCCATTCATTTGGTCCAGCTTTGAATAACAACTATTTTGTTTTGGGACGTGTTCGAACACTTTTTGCCAGGGCTAGTAATTTCGGGTCTCCGCGTAACGAACGATCGTTCCGTCCGTATATCCGTATCGTAAGATTTCGATGGTCCCAAGCGATCGAGATGAATGACGCTCGCGGTGCAGTCCCGAAACCGGGTGTTCCTGTCGCAAAAGTTCACGGCCCATTCTCGCGGAGGTCCTCTAACTTCGTCCGTCCGCTTCCTATCGGCCTTGTCATTTCCTTCGGCCATGAGCAGAGAAAACGAAGCCATCGAGAGTGGTTGACTCGGCTCGGAGCGTTGGCACGTAGGGAATCGCGTGTGAATTATTAAGAGTCGCCGAGGCGTGTGGTAAATACTCCTCGATCCGTCTTTCTCGCTCCTTGTTCAGCATTTCGTTGCTCCTTAATCGTGTCTCTTTGTCCCTCCTCGCTCCACCGCGTCCCCTTTGCCGATTCCCCTTCCTCTTCCGCGCTGTACGCGTCTCCGTTTATGCTCGTGTCTCTCTCCGCGTCACATCGATGCCGGTTCTCGTCTCCTTCTCCCTCCCTCTCTCTCTCTCTCTCTCTCTCTCTCTCTCTCTCTCTCCCTCCCCCTCTCTCTCTCGTTCTCTCTTTCCGCCGTTGGTTCTCGCTCGAACGTGCACGCGGATTCTCCTCGTTCTCCGTTGCACCTCAAGAGCAATGAACTCTCGGTAGGGTATATCATCGGTGAAGTGATGCTACCAACGTGCGCGAGCGAGCGCGCGCGTGTACGGGTGCGTGCGTGCGTGCGTGCGCGCGTGTGTGCCATGGGTACCATCGCACCTTTTTCTCTTCCTTTATTTTTCGCTGCGTGTACGCGTCGAATAAAATGAAATCACGGGATGCACACCCTGGGATCGGTGCACGCGAGCGAACCGGGCACGTGCACGCGGTGCACACGACGACCCTAGGCAACCCGGCGCGGCGGATGCATCTCCTGTCGTGAAACGATTGACCTTCCGGGTACATTTTAACGAGATAGGCCGCGCGCGGTAATAATAGCCGAGGCTAGGGCTTTCGCGGCCCATAATTGAAAAGGGAATTTTATTCCTTGCCTCGATATTACGCCGGCGAGCGACGGCAATCTGCTCGCGAGTCGCTAGCCTCTTCGTAGCCTTGCGCCCCAACCGATCCTCGCCGCTTTGTTTTGGATCCGCGGGGCCGCTCGATCCCCGCGAGCCCACGCGAACGGGACGATGAAATATCGTTCCCCAAGTAAATTGACTCCAGCAGCCCGCGAGAAAGCTTCTGGTTTCTCAAGCCGTTTTTGCCGATTACACCTCGCTCCGATGCTGCGTCAGCCGCAGCTGGTTGACGTCCGATCATCCACGTCCGTAGCGCCGCGCAGCTAAAACCACGGCGAGGCTTCTTTCGTTTCGGTTCAACATTTTCGTCTAACCTTTCCACGCTTTAATTACTCGTTAGGCACGATAGGAAGTCTGATTATTGTTACAGCCGGTATACGCGGCCGACATTTGCTCAACCGGAGCTCTGTAATTTCCACATGGCTCTTCGAAGACGTCGCTTAACTTTCTAGCTCTTGGCAGCTAACTTGAATTACTGGCCGTTTGTGCTAGGTGTAATAAGTGGGCTGCGGTTTTTCTTTGCATTCACGGGGAAAAAATGGACAGGTGAAATATAAAAGGCTGTGTGTGAAGTCATTGGACGAATTTTGGAACGTTGTTGCGGTATCGTCGACTTGTACAAGTTACTGAATAATAAAATATATGTTGACCTAACGTCGATGTCTTGCGGGCGAGTTGGATTATTTTTATCTTGCACAAAAACGCGCGGTCTAGCAGCAATTGAATTGCGAAACCTTGGGCAAAATGAAAATTATCTTCGTTAATCGCGAGAGACAAGAGCTGTATAGAAAACTATTTCGCTTCGAAGCGTTGCTAACATTTTTAAACTTTTGAAATGCTTTTAACGTTTTGCATTCAAAACTGAGTAACTTTACAACGAAAATTGCGAAACCGGTAAATTTAAGTGGTTCGGTAGATCTAGTGTTCAGTGTGAGACGAAACGTTAGATACAAATGTGTTTCCCCTTCTAATCATTGTAACAAGTTGAAACTAATGTAACGATATCCTTAAATTCTTTTAATGTCTTTACAGTTTTGTATCTAAACTATTCGTTTCTCTCATAAATCCATAAAATCTGCGGTCTTGCAATAAGTATGAGGGTATGTGTTTAAACAAGCTTTCTACATCCAACAATCAACATTTCGATTCAGTTGTTCGAAGCTAATTTAAGCTATCGGTTAATTTTATTAATTCTATAAATATTTATCAAACGGAATAAAATATTTACAAATGTCTCTAAAACCCATTCGGATAGCAAATTCGTTGTCTTTCGGAAATGGAAAGAACACGTGAGAAATTGGGTGCCAATTTTAGAGCTTAGAACTTCGAGTTGTTTCAGTAAGGAAGTACAGTAATGTCTCCCTAATTGACGCTCAGATTGTCCATAAAAATGGACAATTTTGGAAGAGGAGATACGATTATTCGAGTCTCGCAGCTCGTTCTTATAAATTGTTGGCAAAATTGGTAACTATAAAAACGAGTTGCAAGGCTCGAATAATCGTATCACCTCTTCCCAAATTGTCCATTTTTGTGTGCAATCTGAGCGTCAATTAGGGAGACATTACTGTAGCGTATTCTTGGGATACGAAGAGAATTACTATAATTTCATGCTGAAGTCAGTTATGTAGAATAAATGTTTCCTTGGATAAGGCTTAATTTCCTTCTCATTCACTTTCCGAACTAATCATCTCCACAATTGTAGCTATTATTTCAGAATTTTCGTTACTTCTCTTCTATAAATAGATAATTAAAATTGCATTTAACCCCTTGGACTACGCCGAAACTCTGAAAAAGCCGTGCCAAACTTGTCCGCCGGAATGGTCGCTGGAGAATTTGAAACGCGACATCTTAGTGTGATATAATATTAATTAATATTATAAAATAATTATAATATATAAAATATATATATAATTATAATATATAAAATAATTAAATATCCTAGTCAAACTCATGATATTCATGTTTGGCATGGAATTGTAGCAACGAGTCAAACTCGTGATATTCAATTTTGATATGAAATTGTAGCAACGAGTGAAACTCGTGATATTCAATTTTGGCATGGAATTGTAGCAACGAGTCAAACTCGTGATATTCATGTTTGGAATGGAATTGTAGCAACGAGTGAAACTCGTGATATTCAATTTTGGCATGGAATTGTAGCAACGAGTCAAACTCGTGATATTCATGTTTGGAATGGAATTGTAGCAACGAGTGAAACTCGTGATATTCAATTTTGGCATGGAATTGTAGCAACGAGTCAAACTCGTGATATTCAATTTTGGCATAGAATTGTAGCAACGAGTCAAACTCGTGATATTCAATTTTGGCATGGAATTGTAGCAACGAGTCAAACTCGTGATATTCATATTTGGCATGGAATTGTAGCAACGAGTCAAACTCGTGATATTCAATTTTGACACAAAATTTTCATCACGAGTCAGACTCGTGGAAGTAGTGCAAGGGATTAATCTGATATGCACTCGTAGATCGTAAGTCGCGATACAGTACGTATCATTTTGCTTCGGCTCTATGCTTCGCTGTGAATGTTTTCTGCAGGCAAATGGTAAGGGCAAATGCTGTTTTTATCTAGCGCATCTGCTTCCGCGTGATTTCATTGGATTCGAAGTAACATTCTTCTCCCACCGATCGCTGACATTATCGTTAGGCGATAAGTAGATGTAACGTGCATTGGATAAACAAGTTCGTCCGGTTGATCAGTATGCAAATTCGAAGTAATTGTTTTCCCGGCGAGCTCGCGGCGCCGAGGAACATGTACCTATCGAAAGCTATCGACCGTTTCAAATTCAAACGAGACCGATCATTCTTTGTCACGTACGAGGCCTAACTAGCGAGGATGCCGATGGTGTCGCGAATAGTAGCAGCGAACTGTTTAGGGGAGGTGGCGGTAGCCTAGCGCCATTGAACTGTCTACTATTTAGTACGGACTGGTCATGCAACGGTAAAATTAAGGGAAATTGATTAGGATCGGCCGCTTCGAGTATATCTGATCGAACTTGTACATTTCGACTTCCTGATACGGTGCTTGAACGCTCTAATGCGAGTGCCTCTACTCGCTGCATGGCGCGGCAGTGTCGAAATACTTTGGACAAAAACCGAAATATTTTCTTAAATGTTAACGACGTATTCGCGAAATAATAATATAAGCAATTAAAATTTTAGAATTTTTTTTTTAACTATTCGCCATCTCCTCTCTCGGTATTCTCTGTTTCGGTATTCTCAGATTCGCTTCACGTTGATTCGCAAATCGTACGAAATTTCTGATCGAATTAAATGTTCTTCTGACTGGTTTTTAATGAAATCGGTTTTTCACGCATGGATTTCTCTGATAAAAAGATGAATAATATCCAGTGTAGCAGTTTGTCGCAGAAAATCCGACATTATGCATTTGCATAATACGAATAATTAGTACGCGCGAATAATTATAGGCTCGAAGTAACTTTTACATTTTCAATGATATGTAAGCGAAAACTTTATTACAAGTTTTTTTTTTTTTGGTTTTCGTTTAGATACGCGTTTTGTTTTACGTTCATTTACCCCGAACACGGTAGAGCAACATTCGTTACAATGAAACTTGTTCTATTACATATCATTAGTCAAATTTTGAAACAAAGTCTCTGGTTAACTGAAAAAAAAGTGTTCAAACCTTTTTAACAGCAATGTACACAGCTATCGTATGCAAGGAGAAACAGACAACGATAGACGATCGAGCTGCTATTAAAACAAACGTCTCGGTAACACTAGACTAGTCGAGTGATCTCGAATTTCTTATAAAAATTACTGTACTATTTTCTATTTGTTTATTAACACGCTCCTTGTCAAAATTTACAGCGACGATACACATCTAATAATTATTCCATAGTATTAGATGCATTGTATACCCTTATAAAATTACTATAAGAAAGAGTACTGTTGTAGCAGACTTACTGATTCTTTAAATCTTACTCTGTGCGGTCTAGATAAATGGATTTTATGCGTTAATGTCGAAAATGGTTAACGAGTGCGCAGCGATAACAGAGGGATTTCAGAATCGTCCAGATTCTGATAGAAAACGGAAACTCCAAGACTCAAAATTGAGCCGTTTATTTTGAAAGTGGCATAAGTCACTTGACCGTAATGAAAAGTGGTGATTTTTTAATGTTTATACGAAATTATTTATACTGAGAAAAAGATCAGTATCCTGGGATAACAAATACAAGTAAATCTTCTCGAAAGTTAGCATCCATATTTTTAAACGTGTTAAAACGCAAACCCTTAAATATATCGACTTAAAAACAAAGTGACTTATGCCACTTTCAAAATAAACGGCTCAATTTAATTTCCTCGAAAACTCGGACGCCCTCGAAGGTCGTCGTTCCAACATCTCGGATCCATTATCGAAAGGATAAATGTCTTTCTGGAGGAGGTGATTTCGTTGTGCCGACGAAACTCGTTGAAACAATCACGTCGCGTCGGGCCGATCACGCGTGTGCATTCCCCGACGGAGTGTGCGTGCACGGACGCACGTTACATCACACACATTACGTGTCCCCCGTATGCATATACGCGGCCGACAACGCGTTAAATGCGCGTCGGCAGTGATTATTTCCTTTCTTGCTTGTAGCTCGGTCTGTCGTACACTTGTTTTTTGCGCGTAACCACACGTCACACATAGTAGTTGTCCAGGTTCGACCGGCTACCCCGCGATTCCTCGCGCATGTGTATAGAGAAAGAGAAAGAGAAAGAGAAAGAGAAAGAGAAAGAGAGAGAGAGAAAGAGTGAGAGTGAGAGAGGGAAAGTAGATGACAGGAGAGAAAGAGAAAAAACGAGCGCGAGAGCTGGAAGAGGTAGAGAGAAGGAAAGAGAGTAAGGGAAAGAGAGAGAGAGAGAGAGAAAGAGAGTAAGAGAGAGAGAGAGAGAAAGAGAGAGAGAGAGAGAAAGAGTGAGAGTGAGAGAGGGAAAGTAGATGACAGGAGAGAAAGAGAAAAAACGAGCGCGAGAGCTGAAAGAGGTAGAGAGAAGGAAAGAGAGTAAGGGAAAGAGAGAGAGAGAGAGAGAGAGAGAGAGAGAGAGAGAGAGAGAGAAATGCACGTGCATAGGTCCACTGTGAGCTAATGCTAATAATATTCACTTCCTGCAACTCGGTTATATTAAATCACTGCTACCGCCGCTCCCGCTTTTCTACGTTATTACCGTTTTCTTCCGAGCATTACCATTACCATTGCCATTATCCGCCGGCCAGTCGAAGCGCGCGCGCAACAGCACGCGTTCGCTTCATTGAGTGAAAAGGCAAAAGAAACCTGCGTATCCTCTTTGTCCGTTCTGTATTTGACGCTCACGCACGACGTTGCTTATTTCGTCTTAAAAGATCAGCCGGTCATAGCGAACGTCACCGATTTCCAGGTGAAATTGTACAGGATTAAAGGCACGCCGTCTTCACAGAGAGGTCCATTGTTTAACAGCGCACTTCGCGTGTTTAGGAACGGATTGGGTTGAATGGAATGTTTACAAGATTCTAATTTATTGCTTCCTGCCGTATATAATGATTCACGCGAGCAAATACAAGCTTGCGTATTTCTCCAATCGACATCGGGATTCTTACGTTTTAATCGTTCCACGATGTTTTGGGTCTATCGCGACTAGACTATATGGCTCTTCGTGCAAATTCTCATTTTCATATACAGTTGCGGACAAAATCGAGTGGACAGACAGTGGAAATGGTTGTAAATAAAATTTAGTCGAACTAGTATTATTACTATACACACAAGTTTTGTATATTACATATCCTTATGGTACATGGCGGATAGCTATGTCCTGTGTTTGTTTATGTTTCTCGCCGGAATAAGTCGACTGTCCACTCATTTTTGTCCCTGGGAGATTTGCTAACTTTGCCGTTAATTAAGATTTCTGTGCACAAAAGTATAAACATTAACTTGAGTTTTGCACAAAATGTACCATAAGGATATGTGTAATATACAAAACTTGTGTGTATAGTAATAATACTGAGTTCGACTAAATTTTTTTTATTTATAACCATTTCCACTGTCTGTCCGCAACTGTATTTCTTTATAGAGATTAATGTCGAAGAAATATTTGCTTCGTTAATTAAAGGATTACTCGTCGTAAGAAGAAAGTAAAAATGCAATTAGACTTGGTTCATTTCTTTTGTAATTATCACCTTGTTCGAGACAAATTTATCGAATTTTCGAAATAAATCTTTACTTTTTTCTGCATTTTTATATTAATTATTGTATCTTTTTTTTATAGATATCGTGTCTTTTTTTTAGTCGAGTCTTAAACACGATTATCGTTTATGATAAAAATGAATAAATCAAATAGATAACTATGTATGCATTAGAAGAACTTAAGTATTTTAATCCATTATTTTCAATCCATTGCAATTATTAAAAGAGGAAAGACATCTCCATCTAACTAATGTGTACATTGTTTCATATCTGTGAGAACACATTGGATTCATTTAAATTTCGTACGATCTCTATTATGATAAATATGCTTAAATAAAGAACTTTATCTAAAACATTTCGAACAGAAATATTTGTGTAATATCAGGTACTATAAAATACAAAATTAAAAACCGGTTATTTCTAATATTAAAGATGCTACTATATTTTTGCGCCTTGTTAAAGTTAATAAAAAGAGGAAATCAAATTTCCATTAAAATCTTCGTAACTTAAATCGAATCTATTTTATCAAAGTTCGAGTACACTTAAAGAATACCTTCTTTTTTTCTTTATTAAAGTAGGTTCGAGCATTGTTTCCTTTTGTCATGGCATTTATAAGGGGCTCGATTTTATCTCGTCTAGATTCGAGTATACTTCAAAGTATTCTCCTTTTCTCGTCAAAATACAGTAATGTCTCTCTAATTGACGCGCAGGTTGTCCACGAAAATGGACAATTTGGGAAGAGGAGATACGATTGTTCGAGCCTTGCGGCTCATTTTTATAGTTACGAATTGTCAACAACTATAAAAACGAGCTACAAGGCTCGAACAATCGTATCTCCTCTTCCAAAATTGTCCAATTTTTGTGGACAATCTTAGCGTCAGTTAGAGAGACATTATAATGCACTTCCAAAGGATTCGAATCTACACTCGATCCCATCACCATCCATGTTAAATCTTTGTTCGAACGCGTCCAGCTTTCCATTCGACCGAATATTTTCGTTGCTGCTTCACATTGTTCATCGTCGCGAAACGTGGCTTACACGTAATACCGTCGCTGCACACAGCAAAAGGTAGCGGCACAATGAAGCTATTTGCAGAAATAATGCGACGTGCTTTCGTGTTCGGCGAAAACTCGACAGAAACGACTGAAGACGGTCCCCGTCGAGTCCGGGCGATAATTCTAGTCTCGTTCCGCGGCAGCTTCCCTCGAAAGGGGATACCGGTTCGCAGTTCGTGTCTTCTCTTGCAAGTTACACGGATACAGGTTCCGCGCAAACATCGAAACGATTACACGGGTTTATCGGAGTTTTCAACCGCGGCGCGGAACGAAGTTGCTCGGGCGGTCGCGTCGCGTCGCGTCGCGCCCCGAAACACGAACCTCTTTCCCAAAACGAGCAAACCGAGATCGGATTTTCGATCTCATCCCATTAGCGTTTCCGGGGGATCCGGTTTCGCATACCGGTCCACCGGCGAGATCCTCAGCGCCGGGAGTCCCGCGCAGATTCGATAACGTCCCTTGTTCTTTCGACTGCAGCAGCTCGCTCCCGCGTCCTCGCGCGCCGCACTCTGCGTCGATCAATGGACAAAATTCAAAAAATCCGATCCTCCGTCGATGAAAAATTACTTTGTAGAAGCGACGAGGGGATGCTCGACGCACGCACGGGCCAGCACAATTTTACATCGGGATTTATTGGCGAACCTGTTGACAAATTTCGCGTTACACGCGATCGAAACAAGCTGGATGCAAACATATTCGAACCCTTGAACAGCGTACATTTTCTCATATTAGCTGACGAAAACGCTTCCAATAAAATATAAAATGAAATAACGTTGCTAATAATTGCTCTACGTAAGCAGAATTTGAAAAAAACAGAAACTGTTGATCTCGAAATTTGACATAATTAGCAGGCAGTGTTTGTTGCATCCTCTGTTCAAAGAGTTAACGATTGGACGGTGAACCTTTTTGATGAAGATGCAATTGGGCACGCTTGGAAATAATTCAATCTTATTGATCCATTTTTTAGCGCATCGTTTGTGGTACTTGTTATAGAAAATTTATATTGACACAAATTCGATAGTCAATAATAATATTAACACTCTGGATCCAAATGGACACGAGACCCGCTGTTTAAATATGGGCCACTTTTGACAACTGGAATCAAAGATAAGGCTATGCATTTTCAGGACAAATATTTACATTCAGGGTGTAGATCGATTTAAAATTGAATACACTTCGTTATAGGCATGTCTAGATTGCAGATTCTATGCATTTGTGACGAAAATGTGGAGCCCGGATACAAAATATTAAAAATATTTAAACGATTAAAAGGAAGCTTACAATGTTGACAATTCAATACTCGTAGGCAATTAACTACTAGTTTATCATTTGATATCGTATCTTTATAATTACATATTATAACTTAATTTATACTTATATACCTTATATCTATATATAAGGTATAAATTAGTATATTATAAATAATAATATAATAATATATACTTACATACATATATATATATATATATATATATATATATATATATAATAAATAATAATATATTATAAATATATATATATATATATATATATATACTATTAATATAATATACTATATATAGTATAATATATAATACTATATAATACTATATAAAATATATATAAATACTATATAAACTATACTATATATAGTTTATATAATATACTATATAAATTATTAGTAACTGCAATCGTAGATTTAGATATTGTAACGATCGATATTAACAATATTGATATTAACAGTATATAATTTAGTTACAATATCTAAATCTACGATTGCAGTTACTAATAGTTTAAAATGTTTTGGAAATACTTCACGAATTGGGACACGGTTAAAAATAAATTATGGAAACCCAAGATGCGACTTTCGTTCCGTGGCGCACTGTATGCAACGCAGCGCGGCTTAGCAGGTATGAAATGATTTTTCGATTTTATGGCGCAACCGGATCGTTGATATTTATGTTGTTTCGCGTTTTTCGGGGCTTAAGGATCCTGCAGGCCAACGCGAGCATTCATTTCGCGGATAAAGATTCGCTGCTGCATAATTTTACGTAGCCGAATTCGTGCTTGTTCACACCCACCCGAAAAATTATACTTTACCGATATGTTCCACTCGGTGCGGCATGGTACGCTGCCGCGAGTTTCGAGATAACGTGCTCGTATTAAAAACTTTATCTATAAAATTGCTTCCCTGATACTGCATAAAAATGCTGTCATATTATAATTCTCATTATCTTTCATACCGTTTCTCTTATCCCTTATTTATTCTTTTTCATTTATTTACATTGTTTTCAACTTTACAGAACTATTAAAAGAAGAAATAGATTCTTATTTATAATCCCCGTTTCATAGAATCGATGCAGCAAATTTTTATTTTACTTACTAACATCCGTAATCTAGTTATGACACTAATTGCATGCGGTATTTGTAACATTGTATTTCTTATGTTCATGTACGATATAGGTTTATCGGATCTCAAGGTAAAAGTGGAATACTTAAAGCATACTTGTGCATATACTTCAACCTTGGTGCTGTATACACTGTGCTGTAGCTATAGTGGTACAGTCAGAATAATAGTTAGCCTGCTTGAAAAGAAAGCTAAATTGAAAATGTTCAAGAACACTGTTTCGTATGAAACTTCGTCTTCGATGAAACGAACACTGTGCATTTGATAAGTGTGGATGATTACAAATGATTGGCGAACGTCGATTCGTGTTTAGTCGATAGTAACAATAAGTAATGTAAAGCAAAGTAAAACGTTAGAGTTTTCTTATTCTACCGAATGTAAAAGTTAGTTTCTCTAATCCACCAATTCATTATTATTAAATATCTCACGCGTGACACTTCAGAAAAATGATCGCTGTCGGTTGTATCTTCAAAATTGTAATTAGAAAGTTGTCCGTACTTTGGTTACGATATTATTACTCAAGCATAATGTCGATTAAAAATAAAGTATATACGTAATCGGTCATGTAATTAGCTAAGCTAATATAATTAACTCAAAAAGCTTCATAACAGAAGAATAAGCGCATAACATTTATATTTAGTAGAACATGTTTCAAATCTTCGTGACGAGACCGACACATTGTCATATATAAATATGGATATATAATGTATGTATTATATGCTCATATATTTGCTTGCATTATATATTTATATAATGTATATAAATATGGATATTATGTCATATATATAAATATAAAGGATTAACAACGAAGAGAAAAGAGAGAGATAAATATTGTAACTTGACCCTGAAAATTAATTTAGATTGTCACATGATCCATCGATAAACTGTGGATCTGTATGCAAAATGAAAATGTTCCAAGACGATTCTAACGATTCGAAACAGAAATGAAGTAAAAATAAATTGTTTCTCTCAATAACATTGATAAATTGGAAATAATCTAACAATATTATTCGATTCTGCTTTCTGTCTTTATAATTTTATATTTCAACAACTCGTTTCGGCCATCGACGCATAAAGCCGCGATCTATTCGCGTCGAGGTCTGCAGAAAAATTCTAGAAGGAGCACCTTAAGAAATGCGTTAACAAAAATTGTTAAACGAAACTATAAACGATCCTGATCGTGCTCGGTTACATTTCCGTGAAAAAGTTCCGTCGCGCGAGCGTTAAAGAGCGAACGCAACAGCTACCCCAGCCGCGTGGCCGCGAACGCGAGCATCGCGGCCACTTTTTAACACCCTGTACATTCCCCAAGGTGAGTGTGCGTGAACTCGAGCCACGGCCGTGTCCCTGTCCGTGTGTTCTCCACGTATCTAGCGGTAAGGACGCAGGCCTTGACCATGAATACGAGTTGGTGGATTGCATAACTATAGTTATGTGCGGTGGCACGACGACGGTGGCTCTCCCTGCGACTGTAAAACGTGTTCGTCGGTGCGCTCGCGCGAGCCGCACACCGACACGACGACCACGCGCGGACGTACGCGCGGACGTACGCGCGGACGTACGCGCGGACACACGGTCGGTCCTACGGTCGTCCGCAGGTGTGGGTGCGCAATGTGTGCGTGTCTCCTCCGCGTTCGTGCGCGCGCACACGTGGGTCGAACGGGCTGGCTCGGAGCCTTCACCAGCGCGTACTCGCGAGCCGATGTGCACGCGAGACCGACGCACTCTTGCATCGCCGCTCGACGCAACGCGCAACGGGGACCCACGCTCGTGTGGGTGATCGTGTGTTGCGTTGCACCGCGAGGTGCACTGCACCCGTTGCACGTGAGCGTGCACGGATCCACGCACCGCGCTCGTCCGCGCGCATTCACGCGGCCCGGCAGCCGCGGAAAACGAGCACCCGCTCCGCTTGTGCTCGGTTGCTCGCGCGGCGTAAGGCTGCGACCTTGCCTTTAAGCTTCAAACAGCTGTTCGAGCCGGTGTTTTCAGTCTCCGCGAAATGGAGCACGGGTAAACGCCGCATACCGGTCGATTTTCGTCATTTAGCTGGCGAAAATTAGGGTTGTCTAACCCCTTTGTCGCGCCATTGTCATCGCTTAGTTACAATGACTGGAGTTTTTTTCGATTCTGATCATTTCTTAGGGGAAAAGGTTAGTTTTCTATCGATTATGTGCTTGCGTTTACTCGAACGTTCAACCATTTGCACCCGGATGTCGCCGATATATTCGTGTCGAAGTGGCATTTCTGTTTAATTATTATTATGATATATGTAAGGTGTAATATACAGGGTGTCCCAGGTTTTAATGTTCAAACTTTGTCAGTGTATTGGCACAAAGTAAGAAAAAAATGTTATGTAAACATAGGTCATATAGAGCTTTATTAAGAAGTTATAACAAACATTCAGAATAGGAATAGTAATCAACTTGCTGTTACTGCGAGCATTGGCTTGAATAGATCAGCACATGCCGTGTGTTTATGTAAGCTGTGTTTATTAATACATTTCGAAATGTATTAATAACCGTTGTTGACAATACATGATTGACATCGATCGAAGATTTTTTTTTATTTTTTATTTTTTTTTTAGTTGATTACTATTCCTATTCTGAATTTTTGTTATAACTTCTTAATAAAGCTCTATATGACCTATGTTTACATAACATTTTTGTGCCATAGAATATACTGACAAAGTTTGAACATTAAAACTAATAAAAATAAATAAATAATAGTATGTAATAATGTATATTGATGTACGTATATAAGAAGTAATGGTACGTCGCTAATGAAACAGAGATTCGAAAAGACCCAAAAGTATCTACGCGAATAATTACCGAGGCCGTTTTAAAAACTAATTATTACAATGGAAATATCCTTTTTAACAGAACCGAATACGAACAGAAGTTTCGAACGTAAGGTCCATTTGATTCGCGACGAATAAAAATATTCCGTTTCGCTGGTTTTCGTTTTCTAAATCATGTTATTTCGAACTGTGCATGGGAAAGTCTGATAAAGGATTATTTAGCATATGCAAAGCGATGAATGTAATATATTTATTTATGCGAGCGTAAATAGCTTTTGTATGTACCCACTAATCAGACGAAACAATAAGAAGGAAGGAGTTTGCGGGCAACCAAGTACGATACCGTTACCAGTGTGAGTCATGTGAACCTAAGGACTATAATTATATTAAAATTGTAGCATAGAGTCTATTTTAATTGTAAATATCTTCTACGAAAAAATATGTTTCTTAACAGAAACAGACACGGAACTGTTTATAACCCCGCATCCTGTTGATTAGACTTCAAAATCAGTGGATTGGCTTCATATTTTTAGATCAAGGGACGAGATTTTCCTTGGGAAACATCGCACATGAAATAAACGCTACTAAACTGCTTAACATTTTCGTTCTAATTTAAGCCAGCCAGAGATTAAACTAATTTTGCCGATAACATCTTACAGAAACAATTAATCGTTTAGTTAACCGTGCTCGTATGCGCGACTCGAATGAGAAAATTCTACCTGAGCAAAAATTTTGTAAAAAATAATACTTACGGGACAGATTTGGAATCAGACTTTTATGTACCAAAGACATTAACAATTCATCCACCGGAAGCCCATTAATAGAATTTTCAATCATTGTACTATATTAAGAGGAATTTTGAGTTTCTTTCCTTCTAATCCCAAACGAAATTATTAGATTATATAACTAGAAGTGAATCGTTGGTACACGATTAAGATTGCCGTTCTCATCGATAACAATACATTATAAAGATTTTAACTGGAAAGTGTAGATTTTCAAAAATCATGAAATCATCACCGATAGTTAACGTGTCGATCGATTAGACGAGAATCGAATGCACGCTTCAACAATACATATTTTTAGCAAACGATGGATGTGAACGATGAATAATTTGATAATTTGTAGATTGTTATTAAAGAAATAAATTAGTCCTCGCTTCTATTATATTGCAATCGATGTAAAAAGTTTTCATTCTACAGAAAGATCCGCAGTCTAGTCGCAAGTTCACTGCAGTGAAATGAAATGAAATGAAATGAATTCATGAAGTAAGTATAAAGTACAAAATTTCTAGTGGACACTTGTCATTTTAATTACGAGTATATTGCTGTACTAAAACGGGGGCAAATTAATATTGCGCACATTTTTATCCGAAGAACAACCGACGCACGACTTTTTCTCGTTAAACGCCCGTTGCGCAACATAGAAAACGGGAAATTAGACAGCGAATCTGCGCGCATTCGTGGAACATGCAAGTTTGTAAAATCTGCATAGTAATAAAATCTTACCGAATCGTTGTTCTGTATTTATCGTAAAAGACATTCTAGTCGAACATAAGAAATTTGTTCCTTCGTCAGATATTTATTTTATTTCATTTTATTCGTATGTTAATGCTTTAAACCAGACAGTTTATTTAGCAAACACACGGTTGTCGCATGTACGTATGTTCGTTATTATTGTCCTTATCAATTAGTTTCTAAATTCTACTAGAAAATAATGAATTAAAAATGAGAATTTACACAAAAAGATTCGCAATCTAATCGTTAAAAAATTTCCAAAAGGACGATACGTCCGCATGAGCCTCGCACAAGATGGCGGACAATGTCGAAAAGGGCGTCCAACGCGTTAAACAATCGGCTAATTAGCGCGACGCGCGACTATGACGCGGGTAAATGCGTATTGACGGTAATTGTGTCTCTCTAATCTACGAAATGCTGCTGCCACGTTGATGGATGAAGAGTTGCCCGATGAAACGTAATGATCTGTGCAGGGGCGCGCGAGCAGCCTCGCGGCGCGGCGCCGCGTCGCTTCGGGAAAGCGCAAACGAGAAAATAAGAGCGTCGGGGGACGAACGGGCTGGAGCACCTTAAAGCACTTAAAGCAACGTGAAAAGGTAGACACGATGAAAGGGACACCGGGGCTCGCATTCTGCGCGCGGTATTCAAATCCTGCGCACTCTTCCTCGACCCAGCGGCGATGGCATATACGTCACTCTCTTGTTAAACGCTTGTCGAATAGGCGGCCTGAAAAGCCGCTTCCTTCGCGCCCCGTCAACGGTTAATAAATTCTCGTCGATGTCGCGGTGCATCCGTCCTGACAAACGGAGCCACGAGGATCCTCGAGTCGCTATTTAAACGAGCATTCTTATTCGGAAGGTCAAGGAGATCCAGTTTTCATCGAGTTTCATGCGCGCGTGCAACGGAGGGCGGGAAATTTATTTCTTAAATAGAAGGTTCTGCTCGGACGACGAAATACGAGGGTCGGTCAGTCGTGTACAATGCATTCCCTGGAACGGAGGATGAGTTGTTTTTTTGTGTGCACTTTCCACTATTATATAGAGACTTCGGCACAACCGAGTTTTCAATTCTAGCTTCATTGAAAGCGAAGGAGTACAAAGGACTACGGCATACAAAGTGGTCCATCTCTTTGTTATCTTGACAGCGAACTAATATTCCTTCAATGTTTGTTCGAATGGTTCGAACAAATGATCAGGTAAATCTTAGCGACTTTGTCCTAAATGCGTTGTTTTCTCTCCGGTTTTTCTTTTTTAGAAAGCTCTATTTTATCATTCGAAATAAATATAAATTGTGGGAGCCCGAGAAGTAACGCGCTTTTACTAGTTTTTTGAGTAAACGCGACACTCGCTAATTCTTCGTGATTCTGTAGAACGACGCGCCGATCTCGATGATTACTGAATACGTTATAGAGAATTGTATATGTTCAATGGCTCGGAAAGAATATCTCGGAAAGGAAAAATTCACCGACGATATGCATTCTTACAGCAAATGCAGCGATCTTTCGATTTCTTTTTTTTTATCAAACTACGATTAGGTAGGTCGTTCAACGTTTATGTTATCTTGTCCTAAATAAAAGTGTTCCATCGGTGCTCCCTTACTTGCGAATAGTGACACGCATTAAAATGTTCGTCCATCGGCAGAAAGAATTAGAACTTCTGTTGCGATTACCCATAAATTACACGTTATCGCGTCACCTCTGGCTGCTAATTCTCACGCTTGGTTTGTCGAAAAAACGCCGAGGGAGAAGGGTCGCCTCTCGTCCTCGAGCAAACGACGTGAGTTATCGGTCGTGCCACCCACCGGCCTTGATTTTCCACCCACTTGAACGCATCTCGAACCTGCCCCCGCATAAATTCACCGTCCTCTTCTCTCTCTCTCTCTCTCTCTCTCTCTCTCTCTCTCTGTCCCTCCCTGCTCCTCCCTCTCTCTTTCTTCGGCCGATCTTTATCCGCAGGATGTTACAGACCGAAGTTTTGCACACCGAGCGAAGAGTATCCCGAGCGAAAGAGAAAGTCCGGCTCAATTAAGACGTCGCATGTTGAATAAGATTTACAAGCAATTATTTTTCACTTACCGCACGGTGCTCGATTAATATTCGTTTGCTCCCATTCGGATGCCCGTCGCTTCGATCGATTCATCGAACGGAGAAATATCGGACGGAGCTTATACAGGGTGACTTTCTTCGCTGGATCCTTTGCAATGCATTATTATTATCATTATTATTATCATTATTATTATTATTTATTTATTTATTTATTTATTTAGTATTTACAAGATAAAACTCTTCGTTACAATGATAAGAAAATACAATAAGTTCGTAGTTGACGGTTAAACGATAACCTTACAATCGACGTTTAGTAACATCAATAATAACTTTCGTCGGTGAAACGAGAATCGATGTAAACATTCATCGGTGATTTCAATGTGTTAGTATATAAACAACGTCGGCGAAATCGTATCGGTGAAATAACTATTGGTGATTTCCCGTGTAATTCATAACCGATATTTAACATGCGCAAAAATTTGCTGCATTTAAATTGCAATTTTAGTGAAAACTAAGATACGTTCGTAAATTTTACTATGTTTTAAACATATGAAGGCCAAGACGAGAAATTAAACGAACGGTTACATTCACCGACACATGGAAGGCGCACATTTTTCAAAGAGGTTTCAACAGCTAACACCGGCGAACAGGCGCACAATTAAAAATCATCTTGTATTCAATGTATCGCCGAGCTCGCTTTCATGAAACTGACCGCAAAAAGCGCAATTAAGTAAAGTTTCACTCGTCGGGCAATTTTAAGACTTCGTGCACAACTGCTTTCTTGCACACTCGTTAGAATCTCAGCGCTGCCCGAAATGCGTCTTGCGAACGGCTCGCATAATTGCACAGCAGCGTCCAGAAACTACAATCGCTTTGAAATTGCCACATGTTATATAATTCATAGTATCCTCGGGGTCCGTTGATTTTCCACCTGCACGCACTCGGACCGAGCCGACGCACATAAATTTGCCCCACCCTGTCCCACGATGATTATCAACGGGAAGGGAAGTTATTCGACGCAGTTTCACCTACGAGCAACCGCGATCCTTCATCGCATAGAAACGCAATAACAGCGCAACATCGACAACAACAACAACAACAACAACGCCGCCGTCGGTTTTCCGTTATCGTCCTGGTCACCGTTGTTGCCGCCGGTCGCTTGTCATTCAACGATCACAATAATAGCTTTTTCATTCTTTGACCCGTTCGACGGTCCATTGCACTTTTATTCTAGCGCGATGAAAGATTTTCGCGCAGTAAAGGGTAGATATTTGGCCCGAAAAACTGACCAAATGTTGATTTCAGAATTTTGTTTAAACGGTAAAATTTTTGTTTCTTCTTTAACCCTAGAAAGATAACCATATGACAACGTACGTAAAAGATAACCATACGCTTCAGAGGCGCATGCTTTTCTAAGGCGTCAATTTTATACTAACAATGGATATTTATTTAAGTTAATCTAGTCATTTTAAAGGTTTGGCATTATTGTAAAAATAAAATGCATTTATATTATATTTTTTTATATTTTAAGTAATTTTAAACTTAAATCACTAGACCTCTATGAAAAATTAACAAAAATCAACAGTCTTCGCAGGCGCCTCTGCGACGTAGGTTATCTTTCTCGGGTTAAATAATTGCTTATCTGTAGACAGAGTTGGGCAACAAGTAATACGTCCAATGATTAACGATTATAACTCGTTCGTTATTATAAATTAGTTATAAATGACTTCTTGTCCAATTATTATAAATTAGTTATAATAGCTAACCAGTTACAATCGGTAATCATTAACCGGATTACTTTTTGTCCAACTCTGTCTATAGATTTCAGTTTTTTGTAATCATTGTTCTTTTATCACTTATTTTTTTTTGGACGATTGACAGTGAGAAATAATCGATAATTTAGAGGTGCGACAGAACAGCTTTCAAAGCAGTGTTTGTTGCGCGTTTTCGAGCGAGTATGAAAATTTACAATATACACGGGTACACGCGAAATCAAATGATCCGATTTATGAGTTATTCAGACGTCGATTGTTTATTTCTGGGATCTGTCAAGCTGACGTTTGCCTGTTTCGAAAATATGCACGTATGTCTAGCTCACGTGAACATGTATATTTACGTACACGTGATACAAGGGTATATAGACTTTTATATTTCAAAGAGTCCAAACCGGTCCAAATTGGCTAATAGGAGATATGAGCGATGACAACTAGATGCAATAAAAGCTTTTTAAGCGTCTTGCGCTAGCCGAGCTCGCTTCCATTGGTCACTGTTTTTTGTTAATAACTCGCAAACAAAGCCGCGAATTGCATTTTCGTGAAAGAAAAAGTTACTTTAAATTATTTAAGCCCCTCCTCAGGTCCCCCTCCCTAGAAATGATATAATTAGTTTATTGCAGCTTATGAAACTTGAGCTTTCGAGCTTTCCGAGCTTTGAGCTTATGAGACTTGGGCTTTTGAGCTTTCGAGCTTTTTTGAACACTGAGCTTATGAGACTTGAGCTTTCGGGCTTGAGCTTACGAGACTTGAGCTTTCGAGCTTTGAGCGTATGAGACTTGAGCTTTCGAGCTTTTTGGCATTGAGCTTATGAGACTTGAGCTTTTGAACTTTCGAGCTTTGAGCTATGAGACTTGAGCTTTTGAACTTTCGAGTTTTGAGCTATGAGACTCGAGCTTTTGAACTTTCGAGCTTTGAGCTATGAGACTTGAGCTTTCGAGCTTTTTTGAACATTGAGCTTATGCGACTTGAGCTTTCGAGCTTATGAGACTTGAGCTTTCGAACTTTGAGCTTATGAGACTTGAGCTTTTGCACTTTCGAGTTTTGAGCTATGAGACTTGAGCTTCCAAGCTTTTTGAACATTGAGCTTATGAAACTTGAGCTTTTGAGCTTATGAGATTGAGCTTTCGAGATTTGAGCTCAGCATGATCGTTTCATTGTAAACATAGTTTGAATATAAATTACTGAATGTGGAAAAATGTACTGACAGAATGTGGCATAAGATGCGAGAAGGCATGATTCTTGTGGTTATTTAAAGTAACTTTTCCTTAGTGAAAATGCAATCCGCGGTTCTGTTTACGAGTTATTAACGAAAAACAGTGACCAATGAGAGGCGACCTCCAACAGCACCAGCGGTCGAACGGTCGAATCCCAGCTCAGCTGGCGCGAGGCGGCCGAGCCAATGAGCGGAACTGGGCTTCGCGCGCTGGTTGGCGCGGTTTCCTCTTTTGTATAAAATAATTCAAATCAATATTACGCTCTACGTTTTCCGATCGTACTTTTAAGCAGTTCGAGAACAACTCGATAAGTTGGAAATAACGATATTCCCAAATTCTTCTCATATCTCCAGTTTTGTATTGTATCTAGTGATATTTCTTAGAAATGCATAAACTGCACAGTCTAATCGTAATTATTCGACGTCGAGCGACGCGTCGCTCACACACGAGCGTCGACTCTAATCTCTGATTAGTTTTCAAAATTCATTTCTATCGTAATATATTCGAACGAAACGAATTTTTGCTGGGATGTTCAGAATACGAAAGAGTTAAAATACCACCCGCTATGATTAATTTTCCCGTTTCAGTTTCATCGATTCGATTACTTCGATTTCGTAGGAATCTTCGGGATGGATGTTCGACTTTTAACGTGTTAAAACTTCGTCAAGATTGTTAAACGCAGTACAAAATGCAACGTTTAAAGTTTAATTATTCGCTCAAGTAAAGAAATTATAAAACACGAGTATTCTTTATTTTTCCGACATTTCAACCAATCTTAATGTTTGCAAAAATTTGTTTGGCGTCCGTTTATAGCGAACTTAGACCCTTTAACATGAAAAGAAAAAGTCAGGCCATTTGGCCCAATGTTTTAAAATTTATTCCGTGTTAAAAAGCGTCCGAATATTTTCGTGACCGATTGTATTCACAAACGGTAGTGTGGGCAAGAGTTGACGAGTAAGGGTGAAGCGCGCACAAGTTAGTGTCGCAAATCTCTACACATAGCTATGTATCGTGTGAAACCCGTTTCGAAAATAATCTCGAAACGAGTTTCGAAATCCGCCTACTACAACAGATCCTTCGATCCGCTGACAATTGATCCTCGGTCTATGAAGAAACGTGGGGGAGAGGAGGGAGGGGGGGGGGCGCTGACGGATTCCAAGGGACGATGGCCGCGAATCGGTTTGCGGTTCGAGGAGTAGGGAATGCTCGTCAAAGAGACGTTGAACTCTGGATTCCGCTCGAGGACCATCGCGCGGAATAAGAAGCCGGCGATTCGTTGAATTCGAGGGACGTGCGAATCGCGGCGCGCCGGTTTTCGCGCGCGTTCACCGTCTGCTTTGACGGTCGAGGACCCTCTCGTCCCGTTTCGCAGGATGGTAGCCGCGTTGTTGGATACCGGACGGCTCTCTTCCGTCTCGCGTTTGACGGACGTTGATGTATTAAAGGGTTCAACGCACCGACGGCGAGGATATCGCGAATTCCCCCGCAGCTGGACCTCGTTCCGCGGCCCACGCGAAACGACCGTTTCCTTTTCCATCGTGGATCCGTTTCCGTTTCTCGCCGAGGAATTCGTTTTCATCGACCGCGCGTTCCCCAATTGCGGCGTTCCAATGATGGATGCCGCGGACGTCCTCTCGTCGCGTCTTACGTCAGTCTTTATGCGACCCCGGGGAGTCGGTTGTTTCCCTTTTAACCTTTCTACGGGGAGAGGAGAAATTCATTCCAATACACTTTCCGACCGCCT
The DNA here is from genome assembly GCF_051020955.1 of Megalopta genalis. Classification (NCBI taxonomy): domain Eukaryota; kingdom Metazoa; phylum Arthropoda; class Insecta; order Hymenoptera; family Halictidae; genus Megalopta; species Megalopta genalis. Next base: position 31,239,140 of record NC_135016.1, read on the forward strand.
TCGTATAGACGGCGCAGCGTTCTTAGCCAGGAATTTATTAACCCTCCTAAAGCGAATCATTTGTTTCCGACTGGCGAATTTATTTTAGGGCGTTCCGTTCGATTCGGTCCTCTCGAATGTTTACGAAATTGTCGTCGTATTAAATGCGACGATGTTATTGCGCCATTGATTCGAGAAAACCATTCTATGCGATCTTCTTCATTGCATTTGTATGAAATTAATTGCATTTGCTCGTACTATATTTATGTTTTCAGCAACTCAATAGTTACAAACAGATTTAGGAATGCAAACATTGTTGCAAATGGTTGATACTTTGTTTTAATTGTTTTCTTTTTCTATTGTACTTTACTATAAAATTATAGTAAATTGAGAAAACAGATATAAAATAAGGAACGTATGCAAAGAAAGGAAAAGATTTAATAAAACGATAAAAAGAAAATGAATTTTCCGAGATTTTTAACGTCGGTACAGAGATTTATGAACCTACTTCACCTACCGGTACCTGGTAATACTTGATAATACTTAGTAATACTTACTTATACCTAATTACCTATTAATACTTGAAGAAAAAGTATTCAACCTCTTCTGGCTAAGTAAGAACCATTCACTCAAGAGGCAATTGGAAAACACTACATGATATTCAAGTGTCTCCCGAATTAACGGTTGTTAGCCATAAGTGGTTTATTACTGTTTTGTTGGAAATGCTGAACTGCATTGATCAATGTATTCAGAAGTACACGATTCAATTTAAAAGTTGTGCTCTGTGCACCTTCTGCGCGTTCACTCATGGAAACCCCACTTAAATATCCGAGAAGATTGATTTCAATGATAAGCATAATGTGCTCACGAAGCTGGCATGTTATGGAAATATCATTATGGATCAAGATGAAGAAAACTGGCGAAGTGACTCATCAAGTTGAAATCATGTGTAATACGATATCGTATCCTTCCCCATCTGGTATTTAAAGAATGCAATACTAAGTTACACTACGTTGATCGATTCTATTTTACACGTGTTATTAGGTCTACCGGAAAGTTCTGTCCGATAGTGTCACTTCATTTGAGACATATATGACTATCTCTCTTTATCATTGCATTTACACACATGTACTCTCCTAAATAAACTGAAACAAAGATGTCTCACGTCGTTATTAAGTGAGACGCGATCGTGAAAACATGGCTACCGATGATAATGCCGGACCACATGCTGCTTTGGCGACTCGTCAGAAAATCGCAGAGCTCGGCTGGGAAATTTTGTCGCATCCACCATACTTCCCAGACCTAGCACTCTCCGATTATCACTTGTTTCTCTCTTTGCAAAACTTTTTACAGGAAAAAAAATTCAAAACTGAAGCTGATGTCGACCAAGCACTAGTCGAGTTCTTCGCCTCTAAAAATAAATCATTTTTTAAAAATGGCACTTACAAGTTGCCATCACGCTGGCAAGAAGTCGTAAGTAACGATGGAAAGTATATTCTACAATAAATATTATTAAATGTATGAAAATTGTGTTATATTTCAATTCAAAAACGGACAGAACTTTCCGGTATACCTAATGTATTTGTCAAGCTAATGAACAGAGTTAAAATGACAAGGGTCTGTAGTCTACTTCTGGTTCTGCATTTTGTTATTTTAGAATACGTGTCCTCGAACAAGGAGCAAGATATATTGTAATGGAAGTGCATAAAACAAAGTCGATGTTACTTCTTTTTTCTAGAAAATAATAATAAAAATACTGTAAAACACGCACCAAGCGAATGTTAACACTTTATGTACCGGTAGTTTTCTAATGGTCATTTCAAAATCGAAGATCAACGGTTGAAAGTTTCTTAAAAAATTGTTCAGTGGTGATAACAATTTTATCCGTAATTCATCAATTCATTTGGAACAATGTATTGCATTAATTGTTGCTGAAATAATTATTTAGAAGAAAATTATCGAGCTTCTTTTGTATACATCTGAATCATCGAAATGGACTTTGGCCTGTTAATAGGCTTTTGGTAAAAGAAGGACTAAAAATAATTTATAATCCGGTACACGATGTTCGATAAGAATTGAGAAACTAATAATAAGCAATGCAACGATTCTGTACTTGCTGAATAAACCATCTTATTCAAAGCATTGATCATCTTCTTCTCTAAATCCATAAATCTGTACGACTCTACGTGATCACGTTAAAATAAATAAATTTATAATAATAATAATAATAATAATAACAATAATAATAAAAAAAGCACAGAGTAAAATCTTTCTGTAACTAACTTCGTTTACGTAAGAGTTATCTTCGAATGCCTATCGATTGCGTGCACGAACGACCGAACTGTAATTTCTCTATTGTTCGCATGAAAAGGTAAACGATTTCCGATCGGTATTCAGAAAACCGTGAAGCATTTGGATGTTAAGTCCGTGGGGATCGCGAGACGCGATTTCCTTTCACTTTTCTGGCACTTAATTGTGGAACAGCCCTATTCTTTCGTGACCGCAGCGTTATTGGTGGCAGTTTTACGGGGCGTTTGGAATACAAAGGAGGAGGCGTGCTCGTTCAAATTGTCGCGCACAATGACCGAAAGCCCGCACAGGCGAATCACGTAGTCCGCGAATCAAGTATTCTTGGTGCGCCACGCTGGACTGCGACGTAGGGGTCTCTGCTGCTAATTTAACGCGTTAGTGCATGCATGGACTGAGCAGCCTTCAAATTTCTGACAAGTTTAACCCTTTGGCCTGGGACCACCTCCAAATATGATTAACACGAAATTGTTCGCTCGAGAACGTCGCCTAAGACAATGAATATTCAGAGATTTTCTCACGGACGCCGTCCTCCGCGAGGTCCGGCACAGGCATAGTCTTCATTCGATTACTTTAAATAGCACGGGTCAAAATGAATTGAAAACAGAGAACAGCCGTGGCTTCGCGGCGAGCTTTCTCACAAAAGCTCGACTTCGCGAAACTATTACGCATGCTACCGGCTGACGTGTCCCTCAACGATTGTAGAATTGTAGATACCTGCAGAAATAGCATCCTTAATTGCTAAACTAAAGATTTTTCTACCTAATTGTAAGTAGTTTGATTCGTTTACGAAGACCTTTTATTACGTCCCTTAAGTTTGAACGACGAGTCTCGCTCGCAAACATTTACCGGGCAAACTCGAATTCGACGGGCGACGCTCACCGCGCCCATATATAAATGTTTAGAAACCATATAAATTCCTTGTATCTGTTAGAAAGAATATTTACACATCCTCTTGCCTTTTTTTCTATCTAAAATTGTGTCGTTACAGTTACAACGAGTTATTAGAAAATGAACAACATTAAAAGAGAATTTACATAGTTTCTAAGTTTCGTTCGCGACAATCTCAATTATTATGTTAAGAATTTTTTTTCTTAATTTCATTGTCACTTAAGAGGGATATTTTTCAATCTTTATTCGATATTACTTTATTAATCCGTTCAATTACAAATGAGCCGTTTATTTTGAAAGTGGCATAAGTCACTTTGTTTTTAAGTCGATATATTTAAGAGTGTGCGTTTTAACACGTTTAAAAATATGGATGCCAACTTTCGAGAAGATTTACTTGTATTTGTTATCCCAGGATACTGATCTTTTTCTCGGTATAAATAATTTCGTATTAACATTAAAAAATCACCACTTTTCATTACGGTCAAGTGACTTATGCCTCTTTCAAAATAAACGGCTCAAATGAAACAGTGTCCACTATTTATACAAATGTATGAAATAAAAACCGAAATGTTTTAGTTTTATTTTGTGATCATTCGTCGCGCAGAGTTGCGCTAAATTAAATTGTGCGCATAGCCACTTTTCTTTGAGAATACATACATCGTAACGCAGATGGTCGAACCGTATACGATTTTACTTTATAGTTGCATCAAATTTTGACTCGACGAAGACAATTAACTGGAAGAGAGAAGCTTTCCTTGGAAAGAATTACGAAACGTGGTGCAACCCTTTCTCGTTCAGGCGATACCCGCAGATTATATTTGTCGCGAAAACGTGCTTGTACTGGTCGAAATAACGAGCTTCCTCGTTCCGCGTGTACTTTTTACCGAACCCGGTTGTTTGTAATGCGCTCCAGAGGTAGCAAGTGTCACACGTATATAATATACGATCTTCATTTCTCTTCCTGATCAATCGAACTTTCCATTATTAAAGGAATCTCCGGGCACTTTTATTATATGCCCCCGAGGAACCCCGGCTACAGATGCGTAACGAATTAACGCGCATTGTCGTCGACGTCGTGAAATTTTCTAACAAGCAATACCATCGACGCATTCTCATGCATTATGTAACAGACCCATCGACGGGATATAAAAGACGCGGCGAACTCTCCGCCGTTAATCATTTTTCGCCGGCGAAGCGCGGCCGATCGAGTCCGTCGACGAGCAGAAAACGATAAACGCTGGATTCGCGGCGACGGTCGTGACAGGTACAAAGCGGTCAATCATGCACCTGCGGCGACGATGGTCACTGGCCAATGCACCCGACGCATTATTATCGGGCTAACAAGTGAACGTAACCGAGCCTTCGTCTTTTCTTCGGTTCTTTTCTTTTTTAACCCCCGGCGTACCTATATGCTCATTCATCCGTAACTATCGTGGAATCGATCATTGCGACTAACAATATTGTCTTGCTGAAAGTTCGAGTGGTTATTCCACCTTGCAAGCTCGTTCCTGCCACCGAGAACACTGACCGTTCGACCGCGTAGATCAATTTTTGGACTGCTTCGGTACACGCTTCGTCGATCGCATTGTGCATAGTTTCCTTCACCAAGTTCTCGTAACACGATTCTAACGTGTCCGGAATTTACAAATACGTTCCACAGAAATTTGTATTAGAATTCTACGAAGAACTAACTTGTTTAACCGTTCGAGCCCCAAGCAGCGCGTTCGCGCTGTTCAGATCTTGTGTCGCGATCGAACTTTAGCGGCGCGCGTACATCGCATAGCTGCTTTTTTTCATTTTTTTTTCTTTTTCTTTCGTTCGTCAATCTTGACGAGCGTTATCGCGCCGCTTGGTTCTCTTCGCGATCAATTAAGACAAGCGCTGTTACGCTCTGTTCGCCACTTTTCGCCACTTTTAAACACAACCGCGAAGGGTTCGTTGTATCTTGTCGCGTCGAGTTTGAAATTGTTGAATATTTACAGGCAACGTAAATAATCGTGACAGAATTAATTTTAATGAGAAGGCTATTTATTGAAAAAAAAGGAAACAAACATAATGCTAACTAATATTACGGGTGATGGTTCGGAAGCAACGGTAGGCACAACCACACGCCTCGCTCGTCACTAAACAAAAGAACAAAATTTTTAGCGGTGGGAGCCTAAAAAATGGCAACGCAGTGCGAATAGACCATATGCGCAGAGGAATGCGGGTCTACGCTTGTCTATTGTTTAAGGACATCTCGTCCAGGTAGACAGTCGTCGCACTTTCTCGCCAGATGCGACACAGCCCATCATAAAACAAATGTAATACCAAAATTTAAAATATTATGTCCCACGCAGGGACAACCTTCGACACTAATACACGCAGATTTTGCAATTTTGTCGCAGATATTACGTGTTTTGCTTGGATCATGAATCTCAAGCTAGAAATCCGAGTCAATTGATCCTTTGCTCTACGATTCCTTTCACGGCTACGGCGATCGGCGCTCGTTCGTCCTCAACAATTCTACAAAAGGAACGGGACTGTTTTTGTTTCTTGTACGTCATCGTTTATTCCCATTCCTAGAACAATCAAATTTAACCCTTTCGCTACGGGCGGGTTCTCCACCGCGGTACTTCCGCTGAACGGAGCGCCGCGACATCACTGCACGCTACGCGACGCCGATCGTCAGCGGGAGTACCGCGGCGGAGAACCCAAGCTGCTTGAATGTTTTCGTACGAAAAAATTTCTCTCCAAAGGGTATTTATAAATAAAGGGTATTCCAGGGTATTTATAACGTCTTAGCATGCGCTCTTTAATTTACAGTATGAGAGGAAATAACATTATGCAATATAATGCATCTTATGGAAGGCCACTATAGTGGCCCGTAGTACCTCAGTGGCATCATACGAAAGGCCACTATAGTGGCCCGTAGTACCTCAGTGACATCTTATGGAGGGCCACTATAGTGGCCCGTAGTAGCGAAAGGGTTAACCCTCGATTTCGAAGAAACGAATCGCGTACGAAATCTTCGTCACAAATCTGGCTGGTTGTTACGGGCGCAAGTGTTTCACGAAGTTCGCACAATAAGACGTCATTGAAGGTAAGAATCTTCAGAATCTTTCCGCGTGTTTAAGCTCGCACTCTCGCCGGCGTACCTCTCGTCTTTAGAGAGATTCGTTTCCCCGGTGTACACGAGTCATTTGGAGCTTCTACACGGAAAGTTAGCGCAGCAAGAACATCGTCGTGGAAAGCAAATTATACGCTTTACGATCCCAAGTTACTGCATATTAGACGACGCAAGAACTGGTTCGATCATCGAACAGAACTTCGATAAATAGCGAACGATTTGCCAAAGGACACGCCTCTGGTTATCGATCGTCGAGTCCTGTCAATTACGCGTGAACACGTCGCGCTAACGTCGCGAGAACCCCGCTAAAACGAAACCGGGCTCGGTCCGAGAACCGCGAAACGCTAAAGAACATTTCCCGTTTGACATTGAGCGCAGCACGCAGAACTTGCGGACGGATTAATTATTCGGAGTTTGCTTAACTAGTTAAGCGGTTACGGCGCGACAGCACGTCACGCAACAAACTTCAACAAAATCGGTGTAACGCGGGGCCGCGTTACAACGTTTCAATTAATATCGAAACTTATCAACATCGTCGCGTGTGGTAACATGAAACTCAATTTCGGGACAATTACAGCAGGTCTCGGTAAACTTACGGCGGGGACAGTGCCGGTGGGGGGGGGGGGGGGGGTTGGTTGACTGGCGACAGCGTTCGCAGTTCCGGTGCACGGGAACCCTCGATGCAACAGGCACCCAGGGGAAAAATTATTAGGTCTACCGGAAAGTTCTGTCCGTTTTTTAATTGAAATATAACACACCTTTCATACATTTAATAATATTTATTGTAGTATATACTTTCCATAGATAGTATCGATAGATTTATGGATTTAAAGGAGAAGAGGATCAATGCTCTCTTTGAATAAGATGGTTTATTCAGCAAGTACACACAGAATCGTTGCATTGCTTATTATTAGTTTCTCAATTCTTATCGAACATCGTGTACCAGATTGTAAATTATTTTTAGTCCTTCTTTTACCAAAAGCCTATTAACAGGCCAAAGTCCATTTCGATGATTCAGATGTATACAAAAGAAGCTCGATAATTTTCTTCTAAATAATTATTTCAGCAGCAATTAATACAATACATTGTTCCAAATGAATTGATGAATTACGGATAAAATTGTTATCACCACTGAACAATTTTTTAAGAAACTCTCAACCGTTGATCTTCAATTTTGAAATGACTATTAGAAAACTACCGGTACATAAAGTGTTAACATTCGCTTGGTGCGAGTTTTACAGTATTTTTATTATTATTTTCTAGAAAAAAGAAGTAACATCGACTTTGTTTTATGCACTTCCATTACAATATATCTTGCTTCTTGTTCGAGGACACGTATTCTAAGATAACAAAATGCAGAACCAGAAGTAGACTACAGACCCTCGTCATTTTAACTCTGTTCATTAGCTTGACAAATATATTAGGTCTACCGGAAAGTTCTGTCCGTTTTTGAATTGAAATATAACACAATTTTCATACATTTAATAATATTTATTGTAGAATATACTTTCCATCGTTACTTATGACTTCTTGCCAGCGTGATGGCAACTTGTAAGTGCCATTTTTAAAAAATGATTTATTTTTAGAGGCGAAGAACTCGACTAGTGCTTGGTTGACATCAGCTTCAGTTTTGAATTTTTTTTCCTGTAAAAAGTTTTGCAAAGAGAGAAACAAGTGGTAATCGGAGAGTGCTAGGTCTGGGGAGTATGGTGGATGCGACAGAATTTCCCAGCCTAGCTCTGCGATTTTCTGACGAGTCGCCAAAGCAGCATGTGGTCCGGCATTATCATCGGTAGCCATGTTTTCACGATCGCGTTTCACTTAATAACGACATGAGACATTTTTGTTTCAGTTTATTTAGGAGAGTACATGTGTGTAAATGCAATGATAAAGAGAGATAGTCATTTATGTCTCAAATCAACACGTGCATATGGATTGAAACTTGAAGTGACATTATCGGACAGAACTTTCCGGTAGACCTAATAGAAACAGTGAAATCGACGCGAATCTAACCAAAAGGATCACGCTCCGAAGAAGCTGCCGCGCCGGTGTACTTGCTCGCGTAGCGGTGCTGGAGAAAAGAGCGAAGTGGAAACCTGCTTTTTGAGCGGAACCTGCTGGCGGAGTCGTTAAGAGGATCGCCTGGGGCCTACAGGTACCCCGGTGGTCGCTGACAGACACTTTATATTAAGTTGCGTGTCAATCGAAAATTGAAAAATCGGACAAGTCCCAACATCGATAGTAGAAAATCCTGTTTCACGGATTCGAAGATGCTCGGCGGGATCGTCGGAGCTGCGCGGCGGCGAGCTTGTCCGGTGCTCGAGGTAGCTGGGGATGGAGGCTCGCCGGTCGGCCATTGTAACAAAGAAACTAGTTTCGCGGATTAGTGCCTGCTCGCGACAATTCGTTACGCAACTCGGCCGCGTGAATCCGCGACTTTCGCAGCGCTTGGACGAGCCGTTCGGTTAAGGATCCGTCGCGACGGTGCCTCGGTGATCAACGGCCGAAAAAAAACATGCCGCGGCCGGTGCTTATCAGCGACAACCGCGCGTCGGTGACGTCGATCAGTGTGCTAGTCGCCACGGCGCGGCGCGGCACGGCGAGGCTGAATATGGTTACATAAGGAAAGAGACAACGTTGCTGCGGCGGGTTTACAGTCGGGCATGCATATACGATCGGTATAAGCCATAAGTGGTCGCACGAACACGGAAGAACGCTTATATCTCCTTTACTCTCCGTCTTCCGTGCCTCGTTCTCGGATCTCTCCCGCTTCCCCCCTTCTTCGCTGCTGATGCGTGACGTAGCGTCTGCTAAGGGATTAAAGAAAATACGCTGCGAAGCAACTCGGACCGGCTCGAGGCGTAGTTCGAGCGGAATGAAGCATTTATGTACACCACGCTATCGCGAGTTATTTTATCGGATTTCCTACTCGGAGTTTGGCTGCCACGAACTGGTCTCGGAAGGACCTCCCAGGGCTGTTGAGACGGTTCGCTGGAAACGGTGTTTCCAAGATTACCGAGGGTATCCCGGAGACATTCCAGGGACCGCCGAAGCTCGAGGATGCTCGTCCGAAGCTAATCAAAGTTCCTGGACAGTCTTATAAAGACCGTGGACGCTTCGTCGGTCAGTCCTCCAAGGGCAAGCAAAGTTCTCGCATAATCCTTGGAGGGCCCTGGAACGTTGTCGCAGGGCCCTTGAACGACCACCGAGATCCTCGGATGACCTATAAGCGCGAGAAGCGCCCTTCCACGGTCCTTGGGTCATTCGCGCGAGAGGCCGAGTGGCCGAAGAAGGCGTGAGGATCGTGGCCCCACCGAGAGCCAAAGAGATCGTGGCGAAAATTTAGGGGGCGGAGGTGGCCCGTAAATCCTTTGATCCTAGCTACTCGTCGAGGACCACGAGTTTTCGATGCAGGAATTCTATTTATACAGGGTGTCCCAAAAATGTCTCGCAATCCGAAAGTGGCGGGTTCCTCGGGTCATTCGAAGCAACTTTTTCCTTTACAAAAATGTTCTCCGAGGCACCGTTAACGAGTTATCAACGAAAAACAGTGACCAATAAGAGGCGACTTCGGCTGGCGCTAGGCGGCCGAGCCAACAGCGCCAGCGGTCGAGCGGTCGAATCCCAGCTCAGCTGGCGCGAGGCGATCGAGCCAATGAGCGGAACTGGGCTTCGCGCGCTGGTTGGCTGGGCCGCCTCGCGTCAGCCGTACTCGATTCTTATTGGTCACTGTTTTTCGTTAATAACTCGTTAACGGTGGCTCGGAGAACATTTTTGTAAAGGAAGAAGTTGCTTCAAACGATCCGAGGAACCCGCCATTTCCGGATTGCGAGACATTTTTGGGACACCCTGTATATTTGCAAGGAATTGTCAAAATAAATCTCGACCAGCTATCTAATGGAATATATCGCGGCAAGCGCCGTTCGAAGCGTTTGGCTCGATCCATGGCCGAAGAATAAGTTTCGTCGAAATCCCGGGAACCCTACACCCTGGAACTTTTACCATTTCTGCGGCCGCAACCCGGCGCTTGTCAAACTGTTCACCAAGACCGATTAGTCTCTCGGTGCCCGGTGCACTCTTCCTCCGTTAACGGAGGATCTGGACCGATTCGTTGGTACCGCGGCGAAGTCTCCTTAGTCCGGCTCCCCGGTATTCCCGCGAACGTATAAGGTATCCCGACATTAGTAGCGGTGGAAACGCGAATCCATCAAGGTATCCATCTAAGAAACGCCTGGTATCCCATTTCTGCCATTCGTTCTACGTCGTAGGAACGTATATTTCAGTAGCGTATCATCTTGTACTAATGCAGAAGCCACTTGCCGCTTTTACTCCTCGAGGAGCTCACGTAACGCATTCTCTCCCCCTCCTCTCCACTCCTGTCCTTCCTTTTCCATTTAACCCTCGTCTCCTCTATCTCTTTCCCACTTTCCCCCTCCCCTTCTACCTTACTCTCTTACCGTCTACAGGGCCTTCCAACTAGAGGTTTCGTTTTGAATAGCCCGCTATTTTGCCAATTATTGGCAAAGTCGATTATTATTCGCTGTCGCTTTTTTGGCAAGCGACAAGTGAAAACTTTTTATTTAATATTTAATAAAAATTGAACGATACACGCGTCAACGACGCATCGAGATCGTTTAACATTCGCTACAAGAATGCTGGAAATTACGCTGGAACAGTTTATTTCCAGCAGGCCAGGGCTCCGCGGCATAGAAGTATCCGAAGCGTTGCTATTTTGCGAGAAAAGTTTTCTGGCAGAATCGTTTCTCGAAACGGTGATCGAAATTGGCCGCCGAGCTCGTGCGATTTAACAGCTTTGGACTTTTTTCATCGAGGTTATGCGAAAGAGAAAGATTTTAGCCAATGCTCCCGAGTCGATTGAGACGCTTAAGGGGCGAATCTGGTTTATAAACTTCAAATTTTCGATCTTTGTTACGCATAAATAAGTCGATCTTTTAACGTGAAAATCATAACTTTCACTTAAAATCGTCACATTTCTTCGAGTTTACACTTTCCACGTAAATTTGTTAGTTTATCGACGACAGAATTTCACGTGGAATAAGAAAAATCTCCATTTTCGTGATTCGGACAAAAATTGTGTCCGCCGAGTTGTACGCGAACTAACAACTCCAACGGCGCTACGAAGATGGACAATTATAGCAATATTAGAGGACTTTATTGCTAATACAAAATTTTTTCTGTACTGTCTAAATATTCGATAAAACATTTCGGAAGGGTTGAGAGAGTTCGAAGTATAGTTACCGAGAAAAGAATTCTTAAAAATCACTGATATTTTGGCGTTCTAAACCAGGCGTCCAAACTTTAAAAACAACGTTCGAGCAATTATCGATTAAATACAGCCGCAAATGCGTGAAAATGCGATGGAAAATTCCATCAAATGACTACAAACGTGCAATAGAGGTCGTGGAGGCCATTTGACATTGTTTTTCATTGTTAATTTCAACCCTTCGTTTATCGATTCGAACAAGAATCGTATATAATAATATTTCATAAAACATACGTGTTCTTTCGATAAATGAAAATGAAACCTCTAGTTGGAAGACCCTGTACTTCTCCTGCTTTCTGTCTTCCTCTGGCTCTTTCTCGTTCTCCGCTTACCAGCTCCACGCTCTTTCCACCGTTTCCTTTTCCCCTTTTTCCTCGTTTTTCCGCGCGGCCTGTAACAAGGGTGTGCAGGTGTGCAACGCTTTCTATCTTTGCCCGCGTGCACACCAGCGCGCCGACGCGCTCGCGGATTCATGCACACGGTGTGTGCCGCGGAATTGCACGCGATCCTCGTTCCTTCTCCGCCGCCTTGCCGCGCCGCGCCGCGCCGCGCCGTCGACGATTCCTCGATAACGATACGCAGCCGCGCGCGGGTACGCGGGAAACACGGAATCAATCCTACTCGCGTTCCCCGATGATAATATCGCGGCCGATGTTTTCGCGTTTTCCAATTTCAGTTGCACCCGCGGGGCTGCGCCGCCGACGGTTCAAGGCCCCGCGAAAGGCGTCGTTGCTCGTCTATCCGCGCCGGATCTCGCTTGATCCCGAGCTTACGGAGACACCAGGCTCGGCCTGCCTCCGATACTCCATGTACAGGGTGTGCGAGCGAACGTCGGGGTGCGTCTCGATGTTTTAGTCGTTCAACTTTCCAAGAGACGCATCGCGAACTAATAATTAGACCGCGGATTTTTATGCGAAATAAGAATTCCGCTCGGGGAGCAATAGAACATTTCCCGTAAATTCGCGCGAGAAAATTTCTTCTTTCAATAACGTCGATGGACGAAAAATAACGCGACATCGTTCGAAAATGTTGTAAATGTTTTTTCCGTGTTGCAATCGATCCACTCATTTTTAACGAAAGAGCAATCCACCGGTCTACCAACAGCACTTGTAAATACGATTTTCGTTACAGAGAATATTTATTACCCATTTTTATGTGTTTCGTCTCGTTGAATTCGAATCCCGTATTCGTCTTTTTTCGCTTCGAATCGATGAAACTCGCTGTTTCGAATGAAACGGCGATGTTTCAAACGGAGTTTAACCCTTTTAGTTTTAACCCGTTTTAAAAAATAATCCTATGTATACATCGTTAACGGCAAAATTTGAGCAAATGTGTTCCGAATATTTTCAATGGGTAACGGTTTTATTTATTTATTTTCGTTTCGAATTTCCTACGTATCAGGTTCTACAAAATTGTTGCAATTTCTTTCCGGCACTTGACCACACTTCGTTAAACACGCTCGGTAAGATTTCGTTCAGGTACACGCGACTCTTTCGGTCGGCGCTAAGAAAGTTAATATTTGTTTGCAAATGGAGCGTTAATATGCCGACTAATTGCTGCCGGATACCGAATCTGAATGTTCCAGAAGCCAAATATTCCCCAAAAAAATCAACAAGTAGCACGTTTTAGGTCATGTTTTATACCCTGCAAATTTGATGTACTATTATAGTAATTATTGAATATTGAACTTCGTTCTTCTCGAAAACCTTAAGCTTGCACATTGAATCTTGTGTAACGGAAAAACCTATTGCTAGGCTTCCCAAGCATAAAATGTTAACTTCCTAATTTTGTAACGCGTTCAAAGCTTATCCGCGTATTAATAGAAAAACCTATTGCCAGGCTATTGGATTATTTTCTCTCTTTTGAATACTCAGAAGTTTTTCCTTCTAGCATATAAGTTACAAAAACGAATCGACGCCGAGAGTCTCGCCAGAGTACCATTAGATAAACAATGATTTCATATGTATATAGAACAGAGGGCTCTTTGTCTTTGGGTGACGTTTTCGGTTTCGTCTTTGTGAATAGTCTTCAGTCTCCTGGAGGAATCAGGAGAGTAAAGACGGTCCTTCCTCGTACATCAAATTAATAAACTAAAAGGGATAAGTTTAATTCACTGCGTTTTACTTTTATTTATCTACCCATTTCCAATACAGGCTTTCCAAGCACAGAATGTTAACTTCCTAATTTTGTATCGTTCAAAGCTTATCCGCGTATTAATAGAAAAACCTATTGCCAGGCTTTCCAAGCACAGAATGTTAACTTCCTAATTTTGTATCCTTCAAAGCTTATCCGCGCATTATCGTTTGATCCGTTCTATTCGAATCCACTTCCATCATACCATTATTAAAAAATTGGTCAAACTCTTTTCAATCGTTCCGCCGATTTAAACAGCGTTTACCAAATGTCGACGCGAACGCGCAAAGCCCGCGGTTTATTTCCACGTTTATTTCAACGTAATCCCGCATGCGTTCGTGAAACGCGAAAAGGCAAAATCGCCCAAAGAATTCGATAGATCCGCAACACGAAATTCCTATCTAACGATAGCAGCCGGCCACAATGATTCTGGCCATTTTATCCACACACTGTTCAGCGTGGAATCGGCGAGAGTCATTCAAGCCGGCGGCATTAATTCCAGAATAATTCGTAGGTTTCGCCCGTGGTACCCTGTACATTCAGCGAAACGAGCCCGCACACGTACACCCGGTCTCGACTGTGATTAGTGTCCTCGTGCGTCGTCTGCGAGCTTACGTCGTGATCCATGGCCTGTCCCAATCTTTGCTGCTAAGGCAAAAGGAAGCAAAGAGAAACGCGGGCAAACACTCGGCTTAACCCAGTGAGGGGGCCTCGGCTACCCAGAATAACTTGTTCCGCATTGCATTATTAGACGGTTATTTCGAAGCGCGTCGCGCGACGCCTCCCCCTCGAACGAAGGACCTCGCGCCTCCTTCCGCTCTCGTCCTTACTTTTCGATCTCGTTCGCACGGAACAACGACGATAATCACTTTTATTTCATCTTTCATTCGTCACCGATCAATCGCTTTGCACGCGCGCTCTCGCGATTCGCATACTTTGTCACTCCCGATCTAGTAATAGCATCCGCAGCTCCACCAAATTTATCTAAGCCGGACCAACGAACGTATACGGAAGCTGCCCATTAAAATTTTAGTGCGAGCCCGCCGCGACGCATCGCGCCCGGACACTTATATTGCACACTTTGCTATAAATTCAGATTTAATGAGGTGTCCCGGCAATAGTCGGATCGCGATGATTAACTTCGGACGCGATTCTTTCCGGGAATTTATTGTCGATTGTTTATTTTAGCGCGGGCATGGCGCGCCTGGAGCCGATCGGTCGTTCAACGTTGAAACCTTATTTTTCGTTTCGTTGTTGACTATTTTTCTTTTATAGGCATTTGTATATTTGGTATGTTTATCAGTCACTTAGTCTACTCGACATCTTATGCGTTGCAGTATTGTATTAAAATCTTTCATTATTTTATGTATTTGGGTGCCGTCCATCGGGAGACATAAAAACATTGGTGGTGATGATTTATATGAAATATAATTTAATATAGGCGAGAGAGAGAGAGAGAGAGAGAGAGAGAGAGAGAGAGAGAGAGAGAGAGAAAATGAAATAAGAAAAATATCGCCTATATAATTATCTCTTTCTCTCTCTCTCACCTACATCAAATTATATTTCATATAAATCATCATCACCAATGTTTTTATGTCTCCCGATGGACGGCATCCAAATACATAAAATAATGAAAGATTTTATATTTTATTATATATATATATATATATATATATATATATATAATAAATAAATTATAATATAATATAATATATATATATATAAATAATATAAATTGTAAAAGTTGGACTTGTTGCGGGATATGGATATTCAATTAATTATATTGCAAGTCACGTTGATATAATGTATGATAAAATATAATGAATAATAATTATATATAATAATAAATATATGGGTTTAGCCGATAAAATTTGATAAAAATTTATTAAAATTTCATAATGGATGTAAACATTAAAATTAAAATTGATGTAAATAAAGCGATCACTCCTGCAAGTGTATTTGGAATGACTTGTAAAATAGTATAAGCAAATGAATAACTAGCATTAGGTTTCACATATTGAATTGTAATTATTATAACATAAAATTATCGAGATCCGATAAAATATACGGATATTTTATAATAAATATTAATGAAATTACGTAATATTCAAAAATATCTTTGACGATAAAATAAGGATTGTATTTTGTTAAACGATATTTGTTATTTATTCCGAATGGATTATTAGAACCTGTTAGTCGATGGTATACGATCTAATAAAATTCTTCTAATACAAAGTATTCATAATATTGATATTTACGAATATGTTTAGTAAGAGAACGTTTGTCAGAAAGAATTCTAATGTGAGATAATTTCATTCCATAATATAATATATAATTTCTCTATGAATTACCCTCTCTGTTTCATCCGCTTAAATCTCTCTAAAAGCGTCTGCCAATGCGATACATCTCGCAGCATCGCTCAAATTCTTGGCAACTGGTCGGTAAAAGCCTTTCTCTTCGAATCTTGAGACATACTCGCCGAAATGGCCATCTATCCATTGGCCCTTAACTTCTAAATGCGAGTTGCATCGTTAAAAATATTGCAACTTTATTAGATATAGATTTAACGCTATGCCGTCCGCAGATCTTAGATACGATTCTTTCGTTTGACGCCGGCATAATAGCTTGGAAATTTTAGATTTAAAAAAAAATTTCGAAGATGGCGGTAATATAAATTCCTAAAATTAACCCTTTGCACTCGAAGCCGTTTTAACTGTAAATGAAAAATAATTTTTCTGACTTATAGTATTTCCATTTTATATGACCAAATGCATTTTACGCGTGTGAAATTGAGTCTCGTGGTAACTCATACAACTCGTACAACTTTTAACAATTTTTTAAACCTAAACTTTGTTAACATAAAAATTATCTTGGAACGTGATATAATAATTCTAGTGGTGCCTCAGAATCACCAATCGAGTGCAAAGGGTTAAGATATGTCATCCAAGAATTTTCGTATTTAATTCTTAGTTAAACAAGCACAATGCTATAGTTAGTTTGCTGCCTTTTAACACCCAAGAAATATAGCTCAAATGTTATTTCAGTTTTTTAAAATGGCACCAAAGTGGAACCACCGGCATACAACAGATAGTTGCTATTTTATAGCTTTAAAGTGTCATAATAGTTATTTAAAACATAGTTGAAATTTTCCCAGATTGTCGCGTAAATCAGTAGCATGTACGATACAACGCGACGACTGCATGCTTTTTATATTCGATCCTGTACGAACTCTGTCAAAACCCACTCAACAGTGACCAATGAGAGGCGAGATCAGTTGGCACGGCCGGGCCAACGAGCGGAACTGGGCTTCGCTCGTTGGCTCGGCCACCTTGCGTCAGTCGTGCTTGCTTCTCATTGGTCAGCGTTTTTCGACGATAACTCGTAAACAAAGCCGCGGATTGCAATTGCGCTAAGGAAAAAGTTACTTCGAATGACCTCAGGAACCCCTCATTGCCCGATCACGAGTGACTTTTGGAACACCCTGTATACCTTTAAAGCGTATTTCAAAGCTGAAGCATCACTAATCCTTCGTATCGCACTCGGATGTTTCCTCCCAGATATCAATTTCATGCAATATTTATTGAAATAGTTTAATTATTTCCACGTTCTAACGTTCCATAGTTTCTTTAAAGCGATACCAACTTTGCGAATAAATACGTTCGAGATTTTCGCAGATGATCAGAAAAGTGCGAAGGATCAAATTGTGTTATCACTTCTATATTTTATTGATCGTTGTAGTGAATTTTTGTGTTTCTTTTGTCGCAAACTCGTTAACAAAACGCGAATGCTGGCGAATATTTCGACTAATAAAATGTTTATTCGAGTCAAAAAGCCAATATCTTTTTTGACAAAGCGAAAAGCTTCGAGAAACGATGAACGGTATTTTTGTAGCAATATCAAATGAACACCGCCCTATAGATTCTGAAAATTCTGAACTCGTCGGCCGATAACGCGTTAACCCTTAAATGCATATTGTTGCCAATTCTCTACATTTCAGTTCCACTTAATTTTATTCAAAAACCCGAGTATGTGCGTTTCCGAACACACGTTGATAACAATAGACAATAGACCATGTGTGAAATAAAAGACTTGACATTACTCTTGGCGAGTAAGTTATATGTTTTTTGACATTTGAATGTGGTGGGTGATAACCTCCAATGTGTTGCTTGGAGAGATATTTTCTTTTTTCGAGTTTCCTATAAAGGAAAGCTTTGTGTCGCAACAAAAATCGCAATTGCTTTGCTGCATTTCATTTATAAATAATGTGAAAATTCCTATACTAATAGATAATATAAATACATGACCATTTGTTTACGTCTACAATAATTTTAGTAATAAACGCATATTGTTGCCAAAAGTCTACATACAACTTTTTTTCAAAATAAATACTCAATATCATTAGCTCGATTTTTTAATTTATTTTTTACGTAACCTATGACTACATTCCTATAAAAAACGATCTTTTAAAATTCAAAACAAAAAATCATGCATTTAAGGATTAAGCGAAACCATCCTCTTCATCCAGCACGTGCACGGTTGAACCTTGGATCATCGGCCGAATTCGCGACGATGTTCGCCGGAAACTGCGATGTTGTCGGCGAGGAGCTTCCTCTCGGAGTCTCGAGACACGTCGGGCTAGATGCGGCCCGTCTTCTCTTTGTTCACCGGGGAGTCTCTTCAGCGCGGCGCAACTGCGGCATAACACGCTTAATGTTAAGCTCCGTCGCTTGGTTACATGGGTGTGGCTGTCGGGGATCTATGGGAAATGGCAGAGGTTAGAAACCGTGCACAGAGAGCTTCGAGCGGCTCTCGCACACGTATGCACGGATCTGATATACTCGCGGCTCGCTGGTGTACGGCGTTCCACGGGATCCGAAGTACTTAGCGCGGGCAAAGGCCAATTCGCGTACAGGCACGACGAGCGTGAGCCCTCCGATCCGTCCCTTTTTTTCCTTTTAGGATAGCTGAGAAACAGAGACGGAGCGGGGGCCGACTTTCCCATAGGCACGATCCTCTGCGAACGTGCTGCCAGGGATTTGCTGTTGAGTAATCGATTCAAGACACTTTCTGGCGCGAACTTGCTCCGCTGATTGATGCTCTAATTGATTTCTGGTACCGCTTCCTTGAAAGTATCGTTGGCTAGAGGTATCGTGTCTCCGCAACACGGATCCGTAGATTAGCAGCCTTTCGTTTCGTTCTGTCTGCTAATCGTATAACGGCGAATTCCGCGCCGTAAATCGTTGCCCTTTATTCCTCGATCCCTTGCAACGGTGAGAAGAATGTATTGGGTTGGCAACTAAGTAATTGCCGATTTCAGTTATATATGTCTCTCACTCCCATTTTTATGATACCCGTATATGTTATATTATAAAATTATTATTATTATTATTATGTTATTTTTTATTATCCGTGAATGTTAGCAACTGGACAAATTGAATGCAGCGGTCAAGGAAAAGCGACCAGAATTGGTCAATCGTAAAGGTGTCATTTTCCAGCAGGACAATGCTAGGCCGCACACGTCTTTGTCCACTCGGCAAAAATTCATGGATATTGGTTGGGAATCGATGTTACACCCACCATATAGCCCTGATCTCGCGCCATCGGATTACCACTTATTCCGATCCCTGGACAACTCCCTTCGTGGTAAAATTTTTAACGATAATGACGCTGTAAAATCTCACTTACCTCAGTTTTTGGCCGAAAAGGATCAGACTTTCTACGAGCGTGGAATTTTCATGTTGTCGGAGAGATGGCAAAAGGTCATCGAACAAAATGGAAAATACATTACAGATTAAACTTCATTCCAAGTAGAAAAAAAATTTTTATTTCATTGAACAAATCGGCAATTACTCAGTTGCCAACCCAATATAACAAAGCGAACGATAAGATGTTTGTGTAATGGTATAGACGGTGTAATCCTGATAAAAACTAAACTGTCAAGGTCTTCGTTATTCGATTTCCAACTTCAGTCAGAAAATGTTCCGTCGCACCTTTTACCCCAGTTTTCACTTTTGCAAGTAAAATATTCTCATTGGATACATTTCCCACCTCGACTTAGAAAAATGAAAACTGAAACGATTATACTTATCGATATCAATAACAAGATTAGAGAGAAACAGCTGGGACTTGAAAAAATTAATACACGCTCCTGTTCACAAGTAT
Source organism: Megalopta genalis (assembly GCF_051020955.1). NCBI lineage: Eukaryota > Metazoa > Arthropoda > Insecta > Hymenoptera > Halictidae > Megalopta > Megalopta genalis. The sequence continues at coordinate 31,259,005 of NC_135016.1, forward strand.
GTGGAAATTATTTATTACCATAAATAATTTATGTTGTTAATTATTATTATTTATTTAAGTATTTATTAAATACTTAATAAATATCTGGTTTGTATAAAATTTAATTGTTCTTTTGTTATTATTGGTGAAATATTAAACACGTTATTGGTCAAGGTTAAATGGAAAATACATTACAGATTAAACTTCATTCCAAGTAAAAAGAAATTTTTATTTCATTGAACAAACGGCAATTACTTAGTTGCCAACCCAATACTTGTTCCAACAAAAAATGTTGCTCCGTTTCTTCATGTTTCTCGTACACGGTTAAAGGGTTTAACGTATGTTCGAAACGATTCGAAAAAGATTTGGAAGAAGAATTGGGAAGGAAACAAGGCACTTGTTTCACCGAATTGCGAAAGCGAGATACGCGATCTCGTGTCCGGTGTTTTAAAATATATGAAACTCGATGAAATGATTAAACACACATTTTTTTACACTTTTCGTCACGTATAGGACTATTTTAACCTTTTAGATACGGCTGAATTCTGCACGAGGCTATTTCTTTGGACGGCAGAGTCGGATATGTATTGTACAGAGTGCCTGTATATTCTGTCTGTATATTGTTGTAAATCGATGTGAAGACAAAAGAAGTGTGAAACAATGTATATGAAGACGATTATTTAATTCAAACGATGACCGAGTGAGCTACTAGAGTAAGCCACTATAGTGGCGCGTCGTGCCTAAAAGGTTAAACAATAAAAAGATTATACATCTTTCCGATGGAAGATTAAATTTTTATTAATCTGTTAAGGGGTTGAAGAGATTACGTTCGAAATCTTGGCAACGAGTCTGACACGATGATTAATCTAAAATTTCTACAGTCCTTAACCAAAGTTAAGGAATATATATATAAATGTTTCAAAGTGTTGCTTTTATACAGGGTGTCCCATAATTATGTTACTTCCGAGAAATGAGGAGTTCCTGAAATCGATCAGGAATCACCCCTTTCCGGGTGTAAACATAATTATGAAAAAAAACCATTCGAACCGATGAACGTGTTCAACGGTTCAGTACAGTTAATTGATTCGTTTAATTTCTAATTTTCTAGTCGGTTTTTGTGTTCCAGGCTTTCATTGCCACATAGCGTGAGCCACCTCTTTGTTTTATTATATGGAGCAAAGAGAATTAATTACTTCGTTTCTTTGTATGCATTTTTAAGTCTAAGGTTATTTTGAAATGCGACGCTTTGTAATTATATACAGAGGATATTCAACTATAATTTGAAATTCCAGTATCCTTTTACCACAAACAAAACGTTTCGTATCCTTCTCCTTTTCTGATCTAACTCCGACCACTCCTTACTCACGTTTCTCATGAACACGTGAAATCCGCAGCCTACCGATAACACTGTCGAATGTTTACATTTTTTTCGCTCCGGCGTTCTCGTGCTGAACGCAATCCAAAGAAAGAGCTCCCCGTCGAATGCGATTTTCCGCTACGCGCGAAGCTAAGTTTCGTCAACCAGGCGGATATACATCGTTACGGAATAGTTCGCTCGTAATTCCACAGGTTTCATCTTTTTTTTCCCGTGCTCTCCGTACCCCGCAGCAGCCACCGAGCAACCCTCTTAATACGCAGATACTTTGTACATGGCGGGCACTTTGTGCCGCGGTATTTCCTCGGGCGAAAAGGGCTCTTTGAATACCGGCCCTCGAGGAACGTCTCTGCTCGTCGCCGGATTCACCTCTTCCCGTGTTAAAGTCGAGCTTTTACAGCTTGTGAATTAGCCGTTTAGCCCCTTCGTTCAGCCTAATTCGCCGGGGACACAATGGGAGAGCCGTGGCAGCGAGGCTCGTGACACGGTTTTCTCTTCCGTCGGATCTTTCATTCGGGAGCGTCTCCGTTGAATCGCGAACGCCGTATCTGTTTTAACAGGTTCGCCGCGATTGTTTGTTCACATCTTGGAAATTCATTTTTTTCTCTCTCTTGCTGCACGCGGCCTCTCTAGCCGGACTCGCGAGTCACGCTTGCCTTTTTAAACGATACTTTTTCTGGCGACTCGAGAAAGCAGCGCATTAGTACACTCTGGATTAGTTTCTTGTACGCTGGATTTGAAACGTTAATGATTCGCCATTAAGAGATAGGACTGGGAAAACAAAAATTTTGTAACGGAGAAATCGGCGTGCGAGTGTTCGTGTTTTATCCAGTTTTGTTGCGCCATTATCGCGGAAGAATGTCAATTATTTAACGCGGCTATCGATGTACACCCCCTTGCAAAAGTGTGCGGGCACTGTCTTAATTAAGGCAATTGTCCAGAAAAGATCGTGAAATTATTAATAAATATTATTATGACTTTTACATTTACTTAATTAGAGAATATATTTAGAGAATAGAGATTGGAGAATATAACCTTGACCAATAACGTGTTTAATATTTCACCAATAATAACAAAAGAACAATTAAATTTTATACAAACCAGATATTTATTAAGTATTTAATAAATACTTAAATAAATAATAATCATTAACAACATAAATTATTTATGGTAATAAATAATTTCCACATACTTGTGAACAGGAGCGTGTATTAATTTTTTCAAGTCCCAGCTGTTTCTCTCTAATCTTGTTATTGATATCGATAAGTATAATCGTTTCAGTTTTCATTTTTCTAAGTCGAGGTCGGAAATGTATTCAATGAGAATATTTTACTTGCAAAAGTGAAAACTGGGGTAAAAGGTGCGACGGAGCATTTTCTGACTGAAGTTGGAAATCGAATAACGAAGACCTTGACAGTTTAGTTTTTATCAGGATTACACCGTCTATACCATTACACAAACATCTTATCGTTCGCTTTGTTATATTGGGTTGGCAACTGAGTAATTGCCGATTTGTTCAATGAAATAAAAATTTTTTTTTTACTTGGAATGAAGTTTAATCTGTAATGTATTTTCCATTTTGTTCGATGACCTTTTGCCACCTCTCTGACAACTTGAAAATTCCACGCTAGTAGAAAGTCTGATCCTTTTCGGCCAAAAACTGAGTTAAGTGAGATTTTACAGCGTCATTATCGTTAAAAGTTTTACCACGAAGGGAGTTGTCCAGGGATCGGAATAAGTGGTAATCCGATGGCGCGAGATCAGGGCTATATGGTGGGTGTTACATCGATTCCCAACCAATATCCATGAATTTTTGCCGAGTGGACAAAGACGTGTGCGGCCTAGCATTGTCCTGCTGGAAAATGACACCTTTACGATCGACCAATTCTGGTCGGTTTTCCTTGACCGCTGCATTCAATTTGCCCAGTTGCTAACATTCACGGATAATAAAAAATAACATAATAATAATAATAATAATAATAATAATAATAATAATAATAATTTTATAATATAACATTTACGGATATCATAAAAATGGGAGTGAGAGACATCTATAACTGAAATCGGCAATTACTTAGTTGCCAACTCAATAATTCTAGAGAACAGTCTCGTCAGTTTTCATCGGAAGTAGAATCGTCTTCGTTCGCAGGTAGAAAATCGGCTACCGTGCGACTCGTTGGAGATTGCATTCGGAACTGGGAAACGCGCGTTCACGACATTGTTGCATACTTACCGTGAAAGTTCATTTTTCAATTGAAATTACCGTGCTGTATCTGATTTACGTAACGCAGCACGTCAAACAGCTTAACAAGGATTAATTAACGTAACTCCGGATAATGGTTTGATTCTACTCAATAGGCTGAAATATTTCAAGATTCTGGCACTGTTCGATGTTTCCTGGGAAAGCATTGCGCAATCCCTGTGATTCTACTTTGTACGGTCTATTATGCGGACATTGTACGTTCGCGACACGGTATTTCTGTTTCCAAGGCAGTTAATGGATTTATTTTCTCCTTCGCTCGGTTCCCTCGTGCTCCGGATAACATCAACACCCTAACTTTCAGAATCGGATAATGTTTGCGCCGCGTTTCTGCGCGGAATTTGAAACTTTCGTGGACCGATTTCCTGGCGAAATATTATTTTGTTTTATCAATATTATCGAGAGAGGGAGGAGAAGTAAAAGGAAAATGTCCTCGAATCTTGGAAAATGTTTTCCGTTCGATAAACGTTTATAAGCTATGTAATTTACCACTTGTTTTGTAGCGAAAACTACCACGACGAATTTTCAATCTCGACAGAACGTTTTCAACAAACTTTGAAACCCCCTGTAAATTTTTAGCGAATTTCCAATCTCGCTCAAGAATGTCAACAAACAGTACCTGTCGATCAAAAGCCTCGGCAAAATTCAATCTCGATAAAATATCCCGCATAAATTGCACATGTTCTCTATGCAATTTTTTCTCTATCCGAGCAGCAACTTTAGTAATATGATAATATTAGTAGTATAATATAAAATGAAAAATTGGTCTTCGCGTTACAACGGGAAATAAGAAACAAGAGTTGCAAGCCTAAAAGATTGATGTTTTTACGGCAAATTTTGATGGACGGAATCTTTTACATTCATTAATTCTGAGAAAACGTGGTAAAAAACATAATTTCTTTTACCCTTTAACGTCGTTACTTTTTATTTCAACGATTTCACAAGTGCACAAAAAAGAAATGAATGTACACTTTCGCAAGGTTGCCTTGTCAGATGTAAGTTTAGATATTTGGATATCGATTCCCACTAATTTTGGTTCAGCATTTTTCACTTAGATTCATCTTTGTCGGTCATCGATAACATGGTAAATGGGTTAAGAATTCCAAGAGAATGCAAGAAAGTAATTAGATCGATAGCTGCTCTACATGGATCGTAATTTATGGATCCATACGTTTATTTTTAGTTAACTGTTAGCGTCGTGCGAGACAACATGTGCATTCTTTTGCTTTTTCCCCGATTTGCCGTTCCCCTTTAGCGTTCCCCACGCGATCATGCGATAGACGCGCGTTTCTTGTTCAATCAAGAAGGGCGTTTTATTGTAACGTGCATTTTCGTTTACCTTTCTTTGAGATCTTTTATGAAGTCGCTATAGCAGTCACGTTTACTAGCTTTATCTATTAACTTGTTCCAACAACGTTTACAAATTTTTAGGTTCAATGAGATTTTAGTAGAAGTATTAAGCACTTACGGACACAGGTTTAAATCTTTTATGAAGTCGCTATAGCAGTCACATTTACTAGCTTTATTTATACTTGTTTCAACAACGTTTACAAATTTTTGAATTCAACGAGATTTTGGTAGAAGTATTAAGCATTTACGGACATAGGTTTAGATCTTTCATGAAGTCGCTATAGCAGTCACATTTACTAGCTTCATTTATACTTGTTTCAACAACGTTTACAAATTTTTGGGTTCAACGAGATTTTGGCAAAGGTATTAGGCATTTATGGACACAGGTTTAGATCTTTTATGAAGTCGCTATAGCAGTCACATTTACTAGCTTTATTTATACTTGTTTCAACAACGTTTACAAATTTTTGGGTTCAACGAGATTTTGGCAAAGGTATTAGGCATTTACGGACACAGGTTTAGATCTTTTATGAAGTCGCTATAGCAGTCACGTTTACTAGCTTTATCTATACTTGTTCCAACAACGTTTACAAATTTTTAGGTTCAACGATATTTTAGTAGAAGTATTAAGCATTTACGGACACAGGTTTAGATCTTCTATGAAGTCGCTATAGCAGTCATATTTACTAGCTTTATTTATACTTGTTCCAACAACGTTTACAAATTTTCAGGTTCAGCGAGATTTTAGCAAAGGTATTAAGCATTTACGGACACAGGTTTAGCTGAATATTTTTCATCCACTCGACCTCGGTAACGCATAGTATAAAAAATTTGGTCCCAACCTTTCCGGACACTCTGTGTACGATCATGACTATACACAGGTACCGCAACGTCCAACCATTACGTCTCTTGAACATGAATGATTATTTGCAGGATTTGTAGTTTGCTCACAGAGTATCAAACGATAATATCAACAGCCATCAAATCTGTGATGTTTTTAAACGGCGGGTATCTCGTCCACATCTTTGAGACGTAAGCGTCCCCTTGTACAAGATTCTCGTCGGACTCCGTACGCTTTTAACAACTGCACAAATGGAATCGTTTGAAACGTAAATCAATATTTTAATTGATTCAATTTTGACTGGCCATACTGCGCCCGACGACTAAATGTATTCGAGATTATTTAATTGTTATCGTGTTAACATCTCGGACAATTTGGGAAGAGCAGATACGATACTTTTATGATATTTTTACGATATTTTTATAGCGACCGAATTAAGGATAAATTACTGTGTATCAGTTAGGGCTAAACTTTTCCTCGGTGGTTTATATTTCTTCGACTTTCCAGTGTACACTCCAACGAATCCAAAAACGTGATTAAAATAAATCCTGAATTCGTTTGTTAGCGTTATTCTTTTTAACGTTATTTATCCTTTTAACGTTATTATTTTTAACAAACGTATTCAGTACTTATTTCAATTACATTCCTAGATTCAGGACTTCGATTTTTGGACTTTCCAGTGTATGCTCCAACGAATCCAGGAATTCGTAATTAAAATATGTCCTGAATTCATTTGTTAGCATTATTCTTTTTTTAACGTTATTATTTTTAACAAAAGAATTCAGTACTTATCTCAATTACATTCCTAGATACAGGACTTCGATTTTTGGACTTTCCAGTGTACGCTCCAACGAATCCAGGAATTCGTAATTAAAATATATCCTGAATTCATTTGTTAGCACTATTTTTTTAACGTTATTATTTTTAACAAAAGAATTCAGTACTTATCTCAATTACATTCCTAGATTCAGGACTTCGATTTTTGGACTTTCCACGACGAAATCCATCGGAACGTACGCTAAAAAACCAAAAAAAAAAAATAGAAACCCCCGAGGAAAAGTTTAACCTCAATTTGCATACTCCTCCAACGTACCTCCAAACGAAAGGGTTTCAGCACGCAAATAAACACGATTATTATTGATCTCGTGCCGCATTCGATGATGCGCGGCGCGGTGTCGCAGGCCTCTACTTTCACGAGCCCGGGCAGCGCGTCGGCTCCCAACATTTGTAGTGGCTTGTACCGGAAGAGCAGCCGAGTCCGAGCCACATTTCCCTCGCCGGCGGCAATCTCTCGGCCCGAACAAGTATCGAGCGTGTTAAACGCGCCTCCGATCCCCTTAACGACTTTATCATCGTCGTAGACAGGTACACGCACGAACGTTTAGCCTAACTCGACCGTGGTCCCATCGGATACGCGTCCGCGTCCGCGTCCGCGTCCGCTCGGGTGCGAGGGCTCCTCCAGAGGAGGCTGCTCGCGGTAGGCTGGATTTAATAAATCGATGTCGTGGCGCACGTTCGTGGCACGGGAGCCGAACCCGGAAATCAGGACGATCTCGTGTTCACGGTGGGTCCTTCACGTGACGTCACGGACTGGTTCTACATGCCGCGCGTGTGTGCGCATACCTCTGTGCGTACGTGCACGCGCGGCCCAGCCGCACACAGGGCCGCGATCGCGAGCGAGCGAGCGAGCGGCGATCGTCGTCCGCGTGCCCGGCGATCCAGGAAACTGCAGCTGCAGCTGCAGCCAGGCCCGCGAGACCGAACCGGTCATCGAACGACAACACCGGCGACGACGATGCCGACGGTGATCAAACGTAAATCCTGCCAGGTGAAATATAGAGAAACCGGAGGGGGGGGAGGGACTACGGCCCGGAAACACCTGAAGGAAGGACTGCTGATTCGCGGGGGAGGAGCGCCGAGGGATCGGGATTTATCGCCGGGATATATCGAGGGAAGAGTCGCGAGAATAATGGCCGGGGACTTGTCACCGGGCCGACGTTTTTTAAGGGGACGTCGCGTCATATTTCCTCCGGCTTCACCGTTCAGGAGGTTCGACGCGTTGCCCGGGTTTTATTTGCGTCGTCGATGGTATTCCTCGATCGTTCGGACTTCTTTTTCGGGGGCCCCTCTGGTAGACCCGGCGCGCAACATCGATCTTAATAACTGTCCGTCTTGCTGCAATCGCAGAGCGTAATATGTGCGCGGGTGCTCGAGGTTAATAGCCACTGTGATCGACAGGGATGTTGAACTTGTTCAACTTGTTTGCCAGCAAGGGCCGCGTTAAGTGTTATAGGTTCGACCAGACGTCGTAACTGTTGTACAAGCGATCATTTTCGAAGTTGTCGCGCAAGAATTAATGCCGTTAATTTACGTGATTTTTGTTTCGAATAACCGTTACTTAGTAATGTCTCCGTAACCGACGCTCGGATCGTGTACAAAAATGGACAATTTGGGAAGAGGAGATACGATTATTCGAGCCTTGCAGCTCGAATTTTTATAGTTGTTGAGAATCGATTACCATAACAAAAGAGTCACGAGGCTCGAACAATCGTATCTCGTTTTCCAAAATTGTCCATTTCTGTGGATAATCTGTGCGTCAATTAGAGAGACAAATTACTGTATCTCGAAATACAGGGTTCCCCGGAAAGAATCATCCGATTTCAAGAATTTATATTTTAAAAAATTACACGCAGAAAATTATAATTCAAACACGAATATAACGGGAAAATGTGCGAGTTTTACTTTTTACCCCATTGGCACTTGGAGGTTCGGAATTTTCTTAACACGGAACTACCAAACCGTTAGATTGGTCGCAGTTCATCCGATAATATGGTTCTACACAGTTGGCCTCCGAGATCACCCGACCTAACCCCATGCGACTTCTTCCTTTGGGGATTTGTGAAGGATCTTGTCTTTGTACCACCTTTACCTGCAAGTGTAAATGAACTGAAAAAACGCATTTGTGATGCTGTACAAACAATTACCAGAGACACATTACACCGTGTTTGGCAAGAACTTTCACATCGCAATGATATCATACGTGTAACGAAAGGAAGTCATATTGAACACTTGTAAACAAAAACTCACACATCTTCCCGTTATATTCGTGTTTGAATTATAATTTTCTGTGTGTAATTTTTTAAAATATAAATTTTTCAAATCGGATGATTCTTTCCGGGGAACCCTGTATTTCTCTATTCGAGAATCAATATTGGCATTGCGTTCGAACTCGCAGAGAAACGGTAGTCTAAAAAAATATTTCTATCGAACTATGGATCTTACACGTTTATCAGTGGACGGCGGATTTTATTCACTTATGATAAATTTGAGCTTGCGCAATTTAAAATGGCAAGGAGATTAAATGAAATTAAGAATGTCGAGATACCATTTTCAGTTGAATAAAGTTATCGATAGAAGGAATAACTTTCTATATGGGTTACGCTTGTTAAGTGTAACAAGAGCCGCGTTAAGTGTTATAGATTAGACCAGACACCGTAACTGTTGTATAAGCGATAATTTTCAAAGTTGTCGCGCAAGAATTAATGCCGTTAATTTACGTGATTTTTGTTTCAAATAACCGTTACAATAATGTCTCCCTAACTGACGCTCGGATAGTCTACAAAAATGGACAATTTGGGAAGAGGAGATACGATTATTCGAGCCTTGCAGCTCGAATTTTTATAGTTGTTGAGAATCGATAACCATAACAAAAGAGTCACGAGGCTCGAACAATCGTATCTCGTTTTCCAAAATTGTCCATTCTTGTGGACAATCCGAGCGTCGATTAGAGAGACATTACTGTATTATGGAATTTTGTTAAAATTTTTCTTCGCTGTAATAAGTATTATCGACGAATGAAATTTAGTTTGGTTATGGTGACTAGTTCGAATTACTTGAATTTGTTTCGATTAGCAGTAACCATTGTCGAGAGAGCTGACCAGAATTTAGTTTGGTTATTTTCTTTTTTATTACCAATGACCATGTTGGTTTATTATGAATATTATATGCTTATTACTATGAATATTAACACTATGCCGTCCGCAGATCTTAGATATGATTCTTTCGTTTCACGCCGGCATAATAGCTTGGAAATTTTAGATTTTAAACAAAAATTTCGAAGATGGCGGTAATATAAATTCCTAAAATTAACCCTTTGCACTCGAAGTCGTTTTAACTGTAAATCAAAAATAATTTTTCTGACTTATAGTATTTCCTTTTTATATGACAAAATGCATTTTATGCGTATGAAATTCAGAGTCTCGTGGTAACTCATACAACTCGTACAACTTCTAACAATTTTTTAAACCTAAACTTTGTTAATATAAAAATGATCTTGGAACGCGATATAATAATTTTAGTGGTGCCTCAGAGTCACCAATCGAGTGCAAAGGGTTAAGATATGTCATCCAAGAATTTTCGTACTTAATTCTTAGTTAAATAAGCACAATGCTATGAAACGTGTTGAAGAACAATTTGTGCATTCTGAAATTGCAACGAATACGCATGGATAGTGACGGAAAGTTTCGTCAATTTCGTCGACAAAAGAAATTGCCGAAAATCATCGTTGATTTAACGGCTCGCTCGAGTATTATTACTGCATACTCGAGGTTTGCCTTCTTAGCGTATTAACACGTTGACTGCCGCGTCACCCGTATTCGGGTGACAGCAAAAGTTCTCATCAGGCCACGTCACCCGTAATTCGGGTGACGCTGATTTGACTACTTACAAAGGATTGCCGAAAATATTTCGACAAATATTCTACAGGAGGTAATGAAACTATTGAATTCTTATAAAAATGGTTTATTACAAAAATTATTCGCAGTGTATAACATTAAAACATTCTCTGCAAAGTTAAGGTTGATCAGGACAGCTTGGACAAAAAGTTGTTTGTTTTTTCAGATATGCTCGTGCCTCTGATCGGTCCATTTCGTATCTTTTATTTGAACTGTAGCTTCCTCGGTATCATCAACATTTCTTTCTTCTTCCATGACCAATTCTCTCTCTCGTAAAATCTCGTCAATAGTATCTTCATAACATTCATTATCGCTAAGATTATATTTATCAGTATCCAAATCAGAATCTGACGATGTAATTTTATTTATGCTTCTCCTTCCGGGCAATCCGATCTCTTTTCATCATTGAAAAAAAATAAGGGTAGAGATTTTAAGTTATACTATTCGGTACTCGGCAAAGATTCCAACTGTTCATTCAGGAACAGAAACAGATATGAATTAACAGCGCACGCTTCCTATAGCGGCACGGGTGGCCTGTAGGAGATTTCGTTGTAAACACGCGTGACAGTCAACGTGTTAAGTGTTTTGTATTTGCCTTGTTTACTTTCGCGATAAACGTATAAAAGCTTCGTCAAGCAGAAATTTCACGTATCTGTTTACCAACAAACCTCGATGCTTGTCATGTAACCATGCGTATTTACATTCGCGCGAGCCTGTAGAGCATTAGTCTTCGGTATGACGGCATCAGGACGTCAGAAGTTAATCATCGGTGCGCGAAAATGGAAAGTTTCTCCAACGATAAAAACAGCAGATACACGCTTAACGTATGCTCGGTCGTAAAGCTAGACAATCGATGGCGCGACGTCTGCAAGCTTGTGTTCATACGGAAGTACCTCATTCCGAATACCTCTCGCAAAGGGAAGCAGACACGCGCTGTAACTGGAAAACAAGGCCGAATAGAACGTGTCGCACCCTTGATGTGCAAAAGCGTGCTCTCCAGAAAAAGTGAAAACTGTTTGTCGAACGTTGCGACGTATCATCTTGTTCTCGCGAAAACTATCGATCCAGTCGAAGTAGTTTTCGATATCATGAAACTGTTTCCATGAGAAATTAGATAAACTTCTCTACTCAAGCTTATATTACAATAGAAATCGTAGGAAGTTTAAATAAATCCAATCTTGTCGTTGAGGTAAACCAATATACGTTAATCGTATTTCGGGCTCGGTAGTTTTAACGTTAATCAGATTTACGAATAAGATAAGAACATTGTTCCTGATACAGGTTCAAATTCAAAAATTTGACTTACAAATACAGGATGAGTCGTTTAACTCTTCCACCTTAACTTTTCTTGTAAACTGTATGTCGTATGAAAAAGTATCCTGAACGAAAGAATGCTCTTCTCGATACCAAAGAACTTTTTTTGGAAGCATTCTTTTATTCATTATTATTGTATGTGTAGTTTTCAAGAAAAATTAAGATGAAAGAATTAAATGACCAACCCTGTATACGATGAGAGTTAGTAAACTGCTAAAAAATTGTTCTAGAGAAAGTTTTAACATTTTGGGAGGTAAAGTGAGCTATAACTTAGAGCATTAGTATAGCAAATAATAGTAGAGAGAAGAACAAATATTCGATGTCTTTTGAAATTATTCAATAGAACTTCGATGATTTCTTTAGCCGTTGCTTTAAACGTCCAGGTAAAATTGGCATTTCGAAAGAATGCTATACACGTGTAATTATTTTCATTCGCAAAGACAAATAACATTTTATTCGCAAACGAATTGTTCGTGAACGAACTACTCGCGAATAATAGTTTATTCCCGAGTAAGGTGATAGCAACTTGTTCGCGAAAAAGTTATTCGCGAATAAGACAATTCAATTATTTATTCGTTCGAATAACACTGCCCGACAAAATCAAACTTTTTTTCTGGGTTCCTATAGCCACTATGAAATTCTTGTAGAGCTTCACTCCCTGAACAAGAATCCGAGAACCGAATTGCTCCATCACCCTCAGTTTTTTAAATAAACGAACCTTTGTAGAAACCCAAAATTTTCGACAAAAATGAGGTATTGCATGAAAAGTAAATCTTTAGAAAGTTCTAATTGACGTTAAAAGATAGAGGAGAGTTTCCCGAATATAGTGGCATGCAATTTATTAATTGTTTTTGGTCCTAAATAGCAATAAATTCATATCAAAGTTTAAAAAAGTGTCGACGTGCGCAGTTTCTCCGCAATATTTTTGTATTTTTACGAAAAGTTCTTTGTTCAGCACGAAAACTCTACCCAGGATCGGATTCTGTAGACATTTCTGAAGAAGAAACGGCCCGATAGAATTATCAGAACGATATACATTTTGAGTAGGTCGAGAAAATGTTCGTCGGCAACATGTACACGATGTTTTGCCGCCACGTGCTTCGCTGCTCACGTCGACACCTGTTTAAACTTTGACATTAATTTATTGCTATTTAGGACCAAAATCAATTAATAAATTGCATGCCACTATATCCGGGAAACTTTCCTCTATCTTTCGAGACTGATTAGAACTTTCTAACGTTTTTACTTTTCATGCAATACCTCATTTTTGTCGAAAATTTTGGGTTTCTACAAAAGTTCGTTTATTTAAAAAACTGAGGGTGATGGAGCAATTCGGTTCTCGGATACTTGTTCAGGGAGTGAAGCTCTACAAGAATTTCATAGTGGCTATAGGAACCCAAAAAATCGTGTCGGACAGTGTAATCGTCCAGGCAAAAGGTTATTCGAATAATGCCAAACCTGCGCGTTTCCACGCGCAGCATCGACGAATGTCGAAAAATTCCCAACAGTCTCGGTCGATTTCTTCGCTGCCGGAATAGGTCCGCGGCAACATTTCTCTGGAGTCTGGCCGAGCGAATCTCGGATCCTGTGTCCAGAGCCCTTCCACCGGTCCATTTCCGTTTCCCGAATTCCCAAACGAAGCAGCTCCATTCCGAAGGGAAATTGTCCGTCGCGATCGGTCAGCGTTTCCCCGTTTCTTCGGCGCTCTCTCCCCGGCCGGCACACGCTGGGTCCGAGGGAAAGAAGCGGCCCGGCGGTGCAGGAGGTGTCGAAAGGGAGGAAACGGAAGGGTGGGAAAACAAAGAGTGGAATCGGGCAGAGCGGCCGTGGCACTTGGCCGGGCACAAAGGAGCCTCTCCACTCGATTTAAAACGTCCGAGGAATCTGGCGTGCCGCGAGAGGAAAAACGCGAACGAAAGCGTTCCGGTGTTCGGAGGCGTCGCGACGCGGGGAGGAGCTCGTCGAGCTGACGTGGAAGATACGAGACGGACCGAAAGAGACGTTTGTGGAGAGAAAGAGAGAGAGAGAGAGAGAGAGAGAAAGAGAGAGAGAAGCAGGCTCGTAAAAGGAACGAGTCGTGGAAAGAGAAAGAAACCGGACGAAATAAAAGGAGAGGCGAACTGCGGATTGAACGAGGAGGGAGAGGAAATAGAGGAAGAGAGAAACAGAGAGGAAAGAGAGAGGGGGAGAGAGCGAGAGAGAGGGAGAGAGAGAGAGAGAGAGAGGAGCGTTACGTAATGCCGAGTTGCAAGGGATAGATATAACGAGTTAATTACGCGGCTGCGATTGCCGGGATCAATGCACCCGGGAGAAAGAGAAAAAGGCAAGACCAAGGAAGAGCGGAGAAAGAGGGATCGCAGCCAGACCGGATTGACGATCGAACCGACGTCGACCAATCGATGACGAAGACTCGTCGCGCGGATTGTACGGAGGCTGTCGACGCGAAGCGATCGACGATGCACCTTTCAATTGGAGGATTAATTGACCGAATTCTATCCCTTGTCCCGGACCCTTTCCTCGGGGATCCTTTCGTTTGGATTTCAGGCTGATTTCACTTCAGGGGCCGATGACTCGAACTTTGACACACGAGCTTCCACGCTCGCCCGAGATCCCGGAAAAGCTCTCCAAGGAAACTCTGCGGCGCGCACACAGTCAGCTGTAGCGGGTTTATCGGCGTCCCTGGATCTGCCTTTGACGGCGTTCTCGGGAATATCGAAATTATGCTGCCCTGTGAGATCGTCCCTATTGTCTGTGGAACAGCGTTTTTTAACGCGCTAACCGACGAACGAACGCTTCAAAAATTCCACGAAGTCGAAATAACTTGTTACCGTTTCTCGGAATTTTTAGATTTTAACTGTTTTGCCGTCTTCGACGAGTATACTCGTCGCGAAGGAATGACAATATTTTGTGTTGTAACATAAAAATTGGCTGTTTAAATTGGTTGAATTTATTTAGGCGTTTAAACAATTTTATAACAATGTACGCTCGAATTGGGAAATTTGTTTAATCATTTCCTATAACATAATATATATAGGAAATGATTATATTATTATAAGAAATGATTAAACAAATTTCCCAATTCGAGCGTACATTGTTATAAAATTGTTTAAACGCCTAAATAAATTCAACCAATTTAAACAGCCAATTTTTACGTTACAACACAAAGTATTGTCATTCCTTCGCGACGAGTATATTCGTCGAGGACGGCTAAGCAGTTGAAATATTAAATTATATATATAATATAAAATATTTCCTAGAATATTTTCTAACGTCAATAATTTTGAACATCATGGTAGGTTAAGCATTAAAATAGATCGTAACTTAATTGTTAGAATCGAGATATATTTGTAATATAAATATAAACACAAAATATTTTCGTTATAGACAAATGGATTCTTAGAAAAGAAGAATCATATTTCTTCGTTCTTAACAAAAGTTGGGGGGGGGGGGGTGAATATTCGTTAAGCAAAACGACGTGGGAAGATAAGAGCGAAAGAGTAACTGAAAACTAATGTACTGTAATTACCTCGAAGACCTCTCTGAACCATGTAATTTAAGTAAACAGAACTTTCAATCTATCCACTGGAATAAATTATGGAAATGTCTAGACTGCGGATTTTTATGCAAATTTCTGCTTGCATACGCCGTTTTATAAAGAGGAGATGCAAGTGACGTAATTCTTGCGACTGCTGAAAAATACAAAATTAACTAGATATTAAGAACTATCGAACAGATTAATTTAAGTTACCTTACAAAATTAACAAGACCGTCTTAATTTAAATAGTGCACATTTTGTTGGTATAACATGGGTCCGAATAAAGAAATATACTCGATCATTTTCTGACAAAAGAATCTCTATTACCTGATAGTTCTAATTAACATCGATTCCTTGCATTATTTCTTTCACAGCTATTTTGATTATCGATAGCGAGACGTCGATCGATAATGTCTACGTTATACCAGGGATCAAAATTTAGAAATTAAAAAATATTGTTTACAACAATTTTAAAAGTGCAATCCAATGCGTTATATTTTTTCAACTACTTTTCCCAGTTTTGTGCATACAATGCGGGTGATGTTCACGGTCGTATCTGTAATAATTGAGCCGTTTATTTTGAAAGTGGCATAAGTCACTTTACCGTAATGAGAAGTGGTGATTTTTTAATGTTTATACGAAATTATTTATATTGAGAAAAATATCAGTATCCTGAGTTAACAAATACAAGTAAATCTTCTCGAAAGTTAGCATCCATATTTTTAAACGAGTTAAAACGCAAACCCTTAAATATATCGACTTAAAAACAAAGTGAGACTTATGCCACTTTCAAAATAAACGGCTCAATTTTCGACTTGTGATTTCATGAAAACGGCGTTTCGATCAAATGGATCAAACAATGTAAAAAAAATACAAGTTCAGAAATCTCGATAATTTTCTCCATGGAAGTAAACAGCAAAATATAAATTTCTTCCGAATCATAGAAATCACAACAAAAGGAGCAAATAAACGGTCTTACGCGTGGCTGGTTGAGAGTTATGCTATCGAGCGATTGAAATCAGTTAGCACCAGATGCAAGTGTAAGATAAATTCGCATTACGCGAGCGTTGGATGCACTTCCTTCGGCTTCTACGATCTCCATCTTATTCTGCAGAATGTTTGTTTTAATCAATT
Source organism: Megalopta genalis (assembly GCF_051020955.1). NCBI lineage: Eukaryota > Metazoa > Arthropoda > Insecta > Hymenoptera > Halictidae > Megalopta > Megalopta genalis. Next base: position 31,275,526 of record NC_135016.1, read on the forward strand.
GATATGAAGGATATATATCGATCAAAGCTTATCGAAGCTTATAAACATTAATCAAGTACATACGTCGAACGAATGCTGAAACGGTTATACATGTAGAGTGGAGAAAGAACCGAATCAAGTTCGACTCTGAATTCATCTCGATCCCTATCAATGTTCTGTTTTTCCGTCTTTAACCCTTTCGCTCCGAACGACGGATATATCCGTCATCCATACGAACACTCGCGGAGCCGAACGCCGGATATATCCGACATCCACATGATCGCCCTCTGGGGACGAACGCCGGATATATCCGACATGCTGGTAAAATCGCGACCTAATTTTTGGACTGCACCGCCTCTTGTTACTATTGCGTGAATCTTTTGACGAAACAAACAAACGACAGTCCGAAATAAACGACACACCATTCAAGTTATATTTGTTCTACCTGCATTTCCCATTATTATTGTGTTACATGTCATAAAGGGATAGAAAATCGAAAGTACTAACTTTAGGACTAATTATTATGTATTATGTTTTGTATTATGAATATTATGTTTTATTTTATTATTGTATATTATATATTATTTCTTCACTTTTTCCATTGTTAATGAAACTTTTTTTACCTATTAAATAACTTTATACCTTATGCAGAAATTATAACTATATTGTTTTAAAGAAAAATCCCTTTTCTTCCCAAATACACTATCCACGCGCAATGTGCACAATTTCGGCGGGTGGTTCCGTTCAGGAGTGGCGCTACGGCGGACTGAACCGCCGTAGCGAAAGGGTTAAAGTAGGTCTAGGCTATACCTACCTAAAATTCGATTCACGCCTGACTCGTATCCGAATCAACGTTGACGCGGGTTTAAGGTGCGATACGTTCGAATCCAGTCTACGCTAAACTTGCATCGAACTATGTTAGCGAGCGTATCGATGTTATCCGCTTCGAAAACTGGATTAGGACTAATTGCAAGTTAGATACATTTTACGTAGTAGTTCGATCGGAGATAAGTGTAAATTGGTCCAGCGGATTTGCATATACAGCCGCGTGTTCGATATATTATTTACTTTATAAAGTTGATATCAACCTGTTCGAGTCCGAAGTGGAACCGGTTCAGGTTCAAATCAAACTCAGATAAACATACCCATACGCGTTAGGCCTGTCCCCTAGCTCCCACTATAAATCGAGAATTTGCAGATAAATGTTGTAGCATAATTAGATCCCACAAGTAACTTTGCATGTAGCCCTAAACTCCCTCGACCGGCCGACTTCCGACATTTCGAGCCGCTAACCCCTTGTTAACACATTCTTGCCTGTTCCAATCCGCCCGGGTTTCAATAAAAGATACGAGACACGGCGTTCGCTGCATTCCGAGCACGCTCTGGAACAACGTTGAGAACGAAACGCGGTAGCTGGCAGCGCATCGATTAAAAATGATTTTACGCTTTCTAAACGGTAACTGCAAAAGCGGAATTCCGAGGAGGGAAGAATGTTGGAGATGTTACAAATCGAGCACCGCAATGCAGACACCACTGGAGGTTTCGGACGCGGTGTTCGATGCCAAATTGTTCGAGTGCCAGAGGAGACGGAAACTGGTTGCTTGACACTTTGATGCAGAGAGTAAACATCGGTACGCTATGGTGAATATGAAATGACAGGAGCTCTGGACAGATTTTCGAATCTCGTCTTCTCGTTAGATTCGCTCGAAATAATTGGATGCCTCGCGCTAAATCCGACATCTTCGCGATATACGGGATGTCCCAAAAATGTCTCGCAATCCGGAAATGGCGGGTTCCTCGGATCATTTGAAGCAGCTTCTTCCTTTACAAAAATGTTCTCCGAGGCACCGTTAACGAGTTATTAACGAAAAACAGTGACCAATAAGAATCGAGTACGGCTGACGCGAGGCGGCCCAGCCAACCAGCGCGCGAAGCCCAGTTCCGCTCATTGGCTCGGCCGCCTCGCGCCAGCTGAGCTGGGATTCGACCGCTCGACCGCTGGCGCCGTTGGCTCGGCCGGCTCGCGGCAGCTGATCTCGCCTCTCATTGGTCACTGTTTTTCGTTAATAACTCGTTAACAGTGCCCCGGAGAAAATTTTTGTAAAGGAAAAAGTTGCTTCGAATGACCCGAAGAACCCGCCACTTTCGGATTGCGAGACATTTTTGGGACATCCTGTACATCTCCGTGAGAAAACACTATGGAGCATCTATTCGTTAACGCTTTCAATGCTGGCTAAGGTGGGAAAGGACGATAGTAGAAATATCTACTTTTTAGAAGTTCGAATTACATTACTTGTATTTTTTTATTTTTTTGGTAGTCGAGCCGATTACTGTCGGGTGACGAATCGCTGTGCCTTTGGTTTGTTTACGGGCATAATTAACTTCGTATTTACCGATTAAGAGACATCAAATATTTTCTATTAAAAAATAAACAAAATAGAAGAATAAGAAAATATTTTTATTCAAAAATGAACAATATAAAGGAGCGAATAAATTTAATATTCTATGTAAAACGTACCATCTACGATGGTAGATGAAATTTTTCATAAATACGAAATATTAAGTCGGCTCGATCTTTAAAGACGGGGATCGCATACCTGTGCGCTGCTAAAATAGGCACGCAACATTCGAAACTCGGCGATCGGAACGAAACCGAATCGGAATACGTTTTTATAGCGCGCGTCGAATCGAAGCTAACGCAAATAGCTAGAAAATGTTATTTACGATTTCCGTACGTACAAACGCGAAATCCAAAATCCATCAGATTCCGTAAACTTCGCGTCGGATTATTCATGCCGGATTAAAGTCGTCCGACTAACATATAATCCGAGATTAAATTCTAATATTCCCAATAGCCGGCCGCGATTAAAGTTCAGCATCGCGATGCTCTCTCGTAGCGGTTTGATGCATCAGGGATTATATTTCAACAATTAAACGGCTAGCCAGCGATCCGCGGGAAGATGAAAAATCCCGTAATCAAATCTCCATTCATTCCGGTATCGGCATCTCAGATCTTTCGCCACCGTCGGGCTGCGCGTACGCCATCTTAAATTACACCTTGCCGAATAAAAGTACCCGCGCGGCCACTCGACGGTTAAATAAGCAGTTTACAAAGCTAATCGGCGCAACTGCTTCGGTACGCGTGCATTTCATTCGCAAACGCACTTCCGCGTGCGACTGGTAATGACCGTTCGAAATTGCCCGATCTCAATAAAAGCCGCACGAACTTCTCGGCCGCTCTGTATGCACGCACACACACGGACCACCGCGCGGCTCGTTCGTACGAGAGTGCAAGAAACAGATCAGGTGTGTCTGTGCGAGTGATTATCCGTGCTCGATGCAGCCACGGTGCGCAACTCGTCGATATTTCCTTGCAATTTCGCTGAACTCGTCCCATCGGAAATTATATTTCTCCCCGCTCGCTTTACTATTTGCGCTGTTCCGTACGTTCCAGACGACACCGTGCCCCACGAACTTCACGAAAATGCCGATAATCGTGGTCTCGGCTAATCTTAGACGCGATCAAGCCATCGAAATTTTACGCGGAAAATTAAGTACTTCGCGTAAACCGAATACATAGAGGGAAATAGGGGAATATACACTCGTACGCGAAAGTATTCGAACGCTTGCGTTTCTAACATTCGATTAATAAAATAATAAAATAATAAAATAATAAAATAATAAAATATATAATATATAATATATAATATATAATATATAATATATAATATATAATATATAATATATAATATATAATATATAATATATAATATATAATATATAATATATATACACCCTTATATGTGTCATATTATATAAAAAATATATTTTATTATATATATATATATTTTTTTTATATAATATGACACATATAAGGGTCTTAAGACGATTAAGAAATACGGTAATTGCTTCGAAAGAAGCGTTAAAACGGAATGTTATTGAAATATGGCAATCGATAGATGCAAATGTTACTTCTAAGTTGGACCACTCCATGGAAAACAGACTTAGGGTATGTTATAAAAACAAAAGGTGGATCAACTTCCTATTAAAACCTTTAATCGTTCAATTTAATTAACTATTAATTGTTTCGTTCGAATACTTTTGCGAGCCATTTCTGGTACGTGTTTACAATAAATGCTTCGGTTTAACACATATATTTTATTAATTGAATGTTAGAAACGTACGGGTTCGAATACTTTCGTGTATCAGTGTATACAGATATTGACGAACGTTAACCTATCGCATGGTAACAATATGGCACAGTTGTTGCGAGGATTTCAAACGTAATCTATTGTATGAGCGGGTTAGAATCGCAGCAAATATCGAATCCAATATCCAACATTTTCGTACATTGCGTTCAATTCATTTTGGGATTAATTCAACAGATCGCTGTTTTTTATTGGCTTTGAATACAGACCAAATCATCGACGAACCACTGCCAAAGTTACGACTCGTTGCAACGTTGATAACTTTTCTTAAATCAGTATGTACTAAAATTTGTTACATCACGTTCTAAGATAATTTTCTATATTAACAAAGTTCAGATTTAAAAAATTGTTAAGAGCGTAACTGTTGCGCGAGTCCCAAGAGTCAATTTCATATGCATAAAATGCATTTTATCGTATAAAATAAAAATACTATAAGCGAGAAAAATGATTTTATATTTACAGTTAAAATAGCTTCGAGTGCAAAGGGTTAATTATAAATCGCTGTTTGAATCGTTACGTATAAATCGTTATTTGAATCCTTATATATAAATCGTTATTTGAATCGTTATTTATAAATTTTTTTTTATAAATCGTTATTTACAAATCGTTATTTGAATCGTTATTTATAAATCGTTATTTACAAATCGTTATTTGAATCGTTATTTATAAATCGTTATTTACAAATCGTTATTTGAATCGTTATTTATAAATCGTTATTTATAAATCTTTATTTATAAATCGTTATTTACAAATCGTTATTTGAATCGTTATTTATAAATCGTTATTTACAAATCGTTATTGGAATCGTTATTTATAAATCGTTATTCGAATCGATATTGCATCGATGAACGTGATCACGCGTATGGTTCCTTTATATTAGTCCTGAAATGCAATTCGTACGCTATCCTGTCATATTGTTATAGAACAATTCTAAGATTTCACCAAAGTATTACACGGTTTTATGGAAATTTCGGTCACCGTACTCGATCCAAACTCTAACGACAAGCCTTCCGTTTTGGACGGCTCCGTTCGATCGGTTGCATCGCTGGTGGAAGCGAGCAGAATTCACGATTCATCGGGAACACCGAGTGCATGGTTGGAAGGAATACGCGTTGCCAGAGGCACCATATGTGCAAACGATTTTCTGTTGAACGCGTCCCGCGGGGATTTGACTTACGTTCGAGGCAACCCCCTGTTCATAAATCTGCGCGTTGTAATGCCCGAGGCGCAATCGCAATCACTTTGTGGACGGGGCCCGCGGAATGCTTTATGGCCGAGCTAATACCGATATCAGGTATCTGCCTGCCCACGGAAAGTAACTAACTTTCCTGCGGGATCTGTCTCGCGGTCTTTTCCAATCTTGCCTCTTCTCTTCCCCTTTTCGCATCCGTGGCTCTGACGCCGGCTAATTTCATTAGGGCTGATCGGAGATCGAGCTTTGATCGGATGCCGTTTGTCATGGACGTCCGACTGTCGCGATTCCCTGCTCGTCCCGTTCATATAGTTATACGAACTGCATAGCTGGATCGAGCATATTTTATTTCAAGTACAGCAACAAATGACTAGTTCAAATAATCGACCGCTTCGAATGCTTCATTGTTTTTATTTCAAGAGTTACGTATATGAAAACTAGTTTTATCCGGTGCTTTATTCAAATGAATTATTTTATCGTGCCTCTTCGCTTTGGATACTCGATTTAAGTAATACAAGGATTTTATGCATCTGCAACAAAATTGGGTGGTTGCAATTCAAGATAGAAGAAGGATTGAAAGAATTTTAGAACGTCGATGTCTTGTTTTTAATCTATTAAAGTGATTATTAAAGGTATTAACTTGCTGCTTGTGTTTCTATTTGTTGCAACTGATGCAGACAATTTTTGTTTTGCAGTCCGCAGTCTAGTAAAACTTGAAATACAGCAACAAATGACTAGTTCAAATAATCGACTGCTTCGAATGCTTCATTGTTTTTATTTCAAGAGTTACGTATATGGAAGCTAGTTTTGTCTAGTGCTTTATTCAAATGAATTATTTTTTCGTGCTTCTTCGCTTTAAATACTCGATTTAAATAATACGTATATATAGACCGCGGATTTCTAATGCATCTGCGACAAAATTGGGTAGTTGCAATTCGAAATAGAAGAAGGATTAAAAGAATTTTGGAATGTCGATGTCTTGTTTTTAATCTATTAAAGTGATTAACGAAAGTATTAACTTGCTGCCTGTGTTTCTATTTGTTGCAACTGTTGCAGACAATTTTTGTTTTGCAGTCCGCAGTTTAGTAAAACTTGAAATACAGCAACAAATGACTAGTTCAAATAATCGACTGCTTCGAATGCTTCATTGTTTTTATTTCAAGAGTTACGTATATGGAAAATAGTTTTGTCTGGTGCTTTATTCAAATGAATTATTTTATCGTGCCTCTTCGCTTTGTATACTCGATTTAAGTAATACAAGGATTTTATGCATCTGCGACAAAATTGGGTGGTTGCAATTCAAGATAGAAGAAGGATTAAAAGAATTTTAGAACGTCGATGTCTTGTTTTTAATCTATTAAAGTGATTAATAAAGGTATTAACTTGCTGCTTGTGTTTCTATTTGTTGCAACTCGTGCGGACAATTTTTGTTTTGCACAGAAATCCGCAGTCTAGCGATGTAACAGATAATCCGACACACAATGTTGGATCGAATTAATCGGTTGCACTCGCAGAATCTGATCAGATCTATTTAGCAATAGCTTGAATGTAATTTATTCAGGAAGTAATAAGCAGATTGCGGATATTATGCATGTGGTAGAAATGGTTCGATGAAATACATTACTATTGTGCGGACATTGGAAGGATTTATAAATATTGTTACATTATTGTTAATACGTTAAAACAAAGAGAAGCAGGATCACGTTTTACTCAACTCCAGTTTTTTTATAATTAATCTAGTAACAAGTAACGCTTCGAATGTGAGACAAGATGATGCAACTTTATTTAAATAGAAACTGGCACGAGATTCTGTTGACACGCATTTTATGGAACAAATATTGTTAATTTTCAGAAAATTAGTTGCCAGAAAAAAATCCATGTTAAGACAAATATACGTGGAAATATACTGTATGCGTATGAAAAAGGAACTAAAATTTGAGACTTTATGTAAAAAAGTATTCGATCGAATAATAAACAAAATGAACGATTATTTCAAATAAATTCCAAATAGCGATATAATCGAGAGAACAATTATTTCAAATAACGTGTAGCCTACGTCTGTCGAGTAATTTACTCGAATAATGCCCGAGCCTGACACAACGCGTTCCCTAACCAGCGAAACAATTGGGAAAATCGCGATTACAGAAGAGGAAAGAGTTAGTCGAAAGCATTGAATAAAATTGCCTCGTTTGCGACCGCTTTTGAGAGAAAATTAAGGTCGAAGGTTTGCCGAGTTTTAAGCGCATTTGGCCAGCACCCAACTAAATACAGGTGGCACAATCAACAGGGGTTATTCTACGCGCGCGAAAATTAGTCATAAATGTAGAATAAAGCTTGCGCGTCTGCAACTGATTTTCGAGGAAATTAAGTTCACCGGTTTGTAGAGTGCGCGTGCACTTGGCTGATTTCCAATCGACGATCGGTGGTGTTCTACGGGCGACGATAAGTGAGCAATTCCGAATGGTATTTGTTCGATAAGAATCTCGTTTCGGGTCGAATTAGAGTTGAAAAATTGTCGGGATCATTTACGCTCGGCTGATTTCCAATTAGAAATTTCCAGTCCAACGACGCATGATTGTTCTACGTTTCGACAAGTGGAAAACGTAAAGTCAGATTCGAGGTAGTAGAATTTTCATATGTTGGTCGAGTGATCCTTGACAAATTTGCAGACCGGAATTAATCAAGAAGGTATATCGAATAAATATTCTACAATATATTTCCTCTTTTGTCTTTATCACACGAATACTTTATTTCATGAAAAATCTTTATTCTGCAAGAAGACGAGGAATATATGAAATTTACATACATTTATACGTATTGATCTACACACGTGTATGCGCAAGAATCGTATTATTATTAATATTTAATTATAATTGTATTATATATAATATATTATATATTATAAATATTATAATATATTATAATATTTAATATATTCATAATATATATATAATAATATTTATAATATTTACAATTATAATATATTATTATAATTGTATTATTATATTATGTTAAATTTATTTCGTTTCGAAGAAATTCTAATGGAAGACCAAATAAAGCGTTGATAATACTGAATTTGTTCTTATAGAATTATAATTTTATATTGTTATAAAGTCTGTTATATAGCGCGATATACGAAATACATTAGTTCGTTTTTCTAAATTTGCCTGATTTAAATTATGGCATAAAATCTGTGCTAACCACTGACTCGACAATAAGTAGAAATGGTAAGCAATGGTCAGACGCATGCTTGACGAACTTCCACGTACAATTTATTTGGATTTACATGGATTTTCTATAACAAGGTTTTAATTTACTAGCTTTTCTATATTTTAAATTCATAACACATAGATCTATACATTACGCATAAGCAATTATTGTTATTAATTTTATCGATACGATTAATAATTTCAATTCCTAGAATATTAAGAATTATATTAGATTAAGATGAGTTAGACATTATTTCCTCTATTGCGTAGTTATTTATTATCAAAATCAAAATGCTACAAAAATTCAGGTACTTCGACAATTGTGACATTTTTATATTTTAATATCTAACATTTTACTATTTTAATATACAATATAGAAATTTCAATATTAATTTAAACCAATTCTATTAACGCGGTTCTTGGTATTTAATATTCTATAACGTTGACATTAATTTGTACGTTGATGTTAATTTTGACGATAATTAGAAATTACAAAGGACTATTAAGTAATCGATGCTAGGTGGACAGTGAAAAACACAATCGTTCCTATATCCTCTGCTTAGCTGTTAGAGTCAGCATAGCGCGTCGACGCTGCTACAAATGGCCAGCGCCCGGAATGGTAGTTTCAAGTTCACTGACACCGTGGAAAGGTCTTCCGATATTAATCGTGCTGAAAAGATGTGAAAGCGAATTAATTGCGAATATAACGCGTCGCCGTCGCATTCTAGGGTCGTGTTGAAAGCTCCTTTGACACATCATAATTATGTGTATAGTTTCGAGGCGGACGGGGCGAATTCTACGCGCGTGTACGCGCGGAATAAGTTCGCAATTAATCTCGACGCTTCAAAGCTGCCGGCTGGCACGATGCAGCCGGTCCAAGCTGATAGACGCGGGTTCGCTAAATAAAGGCTTTTCCTTTTTCGAACTATACTGCCTGTTGCGCTCCTGCATTATTTAACACGTTCGCCGCGGTCGCCGCCGCGATGGTCAGCGCGGTGAAGCAACCTTTACGCTTATACGATTTTTCTTCTGTTTACGCGGTGGCGACAGGCAAATAAATATGTTGCGAATCAACGTTTCTGTACAATTCGGTGCGACAATTCGGTCCACTATCCGATCGATCTCTTTACTCCTAAAATGCATGATCTGTCGTTCTGAATTTTAAAAAATCGCTTTTTATAGAAATGTAGTCATAGGTTACGTAAAAAATAAATAAAAAAATCTAGATAATAATATTATTTATTTTGAAAAAAAGTTGTATGTAGACTTTTGGCAACGATATGCGTTTATTACTAAAATTATTGTAAACAAATGGTCATGTATTTATATTATCTATTAGTATAGGAATCAAATGCAACATTAAACATTCATAGCTTACCTGGCAACAGATGAGAAGTAATTTTTTTTTTAATTAGATAAATCACTCCTTTATAGGAAACTCGAAAAAAGAAAATATCTCTCCAAGTAACACATTGAAGGTTATCACCCACCGCATTCAAATGTCAAAAAACATATAACTTACTCGCCAAAAGTAATGTCAAGACCTTTCTTTCACACATGGTCCATTGTCTAGTGTTATCAACGTGTGTTCGGAAACGCACATACTCGGGTTTTTGAATAAAATTAAGTGGAACTGGAATGTAGACAATTTGCAACAATATGCATTCAAGGGTTGACGCAGCACGATCCAATTATTAGACTGCCGATCTTTGCGCAAAATAAGGATGTCCTGCACCAGTTGCAGCAAACAGGAGTTTCTTTCTTCTTTTTTGATAATTCTAACGAATTGAAAATAATATATCGACACTTTTCAATTCCTTTCATTTTCCAAATGTTTCAAACTGCGGCTATGTATGTAGAGTTACTCTCATTAATATTCGGATAGTTTGAATAAATAGAATCCTATTCTTCTTTTTGTTTTGTTTGCAATTCATTATTTAAACTTATCGGTTTCTTTTCTAATTCTTCGGCCTAATTTATCCCATAGATTTTCTTATGGGATTTAAATCTGACGATTCTGTGGGCGGGTGCGAGACTCGAAGGCCTAAAATTTACTGTTGACTCATTAAAACATAGAAAAATAATATTTCATCGAATAGTAAATATTTCTCAGAATAGTATTTACAATAATGGTATTGCAAACAAGAGGTTTTTGTCCTTTAGCTTCTTACAGTACCATGTACCGCAACGCAATACAAGAAACGTACGTGAACGTATACACCTGCGTTCAGAAATATTTGCAAGAAATATTTATTCGAACAGAAATATGTTCAGTTTTAATATGTGTGCGTGTCTTATTTTCCGTTTATTACTTCCTATATTTGAATCCGAGTGTAAGTAGTAAATAGTATTTCGTTCAAGCGCTAAATGAAATGCAAATTTTTCAGTGTTTACTATTTTATATCGAATTATTTCAAACGAGCCGAAGAGTCGTCATCCGAGTACAGAAAAAAAAGCTCGCATTCCTTTTCAATTAGCTAATCGCGGGTGCTCGAGAGTTCCATATAACCGCGTCGGCTGCGAAGGATGCAAAAAGCAAAACTTCGCGAGCGCTATAAGAAGCCGAGGATTCGGAAGCGCGGCATTATCGTCAATATGTTTTCGTTCCGCTATCGAAGTAAATAAAAACAGTGGGGCCTCGCTGAAAAGTTCGATTCAGGCAAAAGTTTCCAGCAGTTTACAAAATTGCACTTGTTACTTCGCCGAGCCGCGAATACGGCCTTAGGAAAGTTTCTCCGGTGCGAACCTCTCGATGCCGGATCGATATTAAAGCAGTTACATTGCTGCACCGATGCAAATGCAGGTCGACGGTCGTGCGCCGGGGGAGATCGCGTGAATGAGCAATTATGTAGACGCACTCGGGGGATTCTGAATAATTTCGCGCTCGTCTATTTGCTCCCGTCGAATCGTCGCGGCAATTTTCATTATTTTTCATCGTTCCTTGCCGATGGAACTGTACGGACCACTAAATTAGAAGATTCAATTATACCCCAGCGTTCGTTAACGCGAAACAATTCGTTTTTCAAATCGCAACGCGTTCCGATGAAATTATTTTCAACCGGAGAAAATAACTCGTTGCTGTCAGCTTCCGCGAGTTTGTTTGAAATGCGGGATTTTTAAACATACGCCGACATTTTCGATAAATATCTATGAAACAAGAATTTCTGAAGAATTTTTATATATATATTATATATTATTTCCTCGTTACGATGGAAGATGCATCTTCTATTCGATAAAACGGCAAAATTATGCAATATCTTGTCAATATTGCTTTTTTTTACAAATTCAATTCGCTCTATTATCGTATTTACGATTCTTATATATATATATATATATACGAGGAAATAATAAAAAAACGGTTTAAGAAGCGTGGCTAACATCGGTATCAGAACATTGTAACAAATATTGGTAAAGAAAATTCATCGAAGAAATTACCTTGACGTTTGGAATTGATCGAATCCGTTCTTATTTTTAGACTAACCCTTTCACTGCTGACTAAAATAAAAAGGTACAATGAATATAATGTTTTTACAACTTTTTATTACAATCTTTTATATTCGTGTTATATCAATATCATTACTTCTACTTACATTGTATTCATATCATAAATTACATAAACATCATAGCAAAGTCAAATGATTCGAAAATACCACAAATTATGCGGCTCTCGCAAAAAATCTCTAAAAAATGTATGTACATAGTTGCTTCGCTAATATAATAAAAATAGTTAAGCATCATAATATGGACAAATAATTCATATATATTATTAAATATTTGTGTTATCTATGTTATTGTATATATTAAATATTTACGTTATTTATTTATGTTATCTATCGTATTATAAATAATTGAAAGTTACTTATATATTTTACTTAGTATCGAACTCGCAATTTTAAAGTAGCAACTAGGTCGTGCGTTATCCTTGCATAAAATCGCTACAACGTGATGAATTCGGTGGGGAATGAACCGCTTTTTAAGGAACGTTTACGATCCATCCGTGATCTGGGGACGGCCGTAAACGCTGTCTCCCTGTTCCGATGACGATGCATTAGAAAGCGTTTTCATGGCGTGCATCGTCCCCCTGTGGGATTGTTTAACGCCTCGCGCTAGGAAACCGATCGTCATACTACGGTAACCGCAAATTATATGAACCCTGCTGAACTTTACGAGCGGCACGCCACTCCGCGAGTAGAAAGTCTCTCTCGTTATGCCAGAATCTCGATCGATCCTCCTCGCAGTCTTCGCCTAAGCTGGAGCGGTTCTCCGGGCCGAATCAAAAGTCGCCCGTCTGTCCTTCTTTCCGAGTCTGGCTCGCTTTTGTCTCCGTCTCTCTCTCTCTCTCTCTCTGTCTCTTTTCCCGTTCTGTCTTTCCGTTACATAACGCAAAAGGGAAAGATAAGGGAACACGTTGAGTACGAGTCGAGGGAGAAAAATGCACGGCTATCTGGAGGGAATCGAACAATAGCGTTGTTAAAAGCGAGAGCTCAAACCTTAACGCAATATCGAGTTCTCTGCATAAATAATAAGCGTTCGTCTGGTGCTCTGTCCGAGACCAAATGCTACGGCGCAGACATCGTCAGTCGTGGGCGATTTTCAGCGCGATCCGCGCTGTTATTCCGCGTATCCGAACCATTGTTTCGTCATTTTCGGTTCTTTCGACGACCTTGTGTAACATTTTGTTGTAATCGATAAACCACTGCGTTTGTACGGTCAGTGTGTTCTTATAATAATTTTACTTGCACTTCGAAACGATATTATTAACCCTTAAATGCATGATTTTTTGTTTTGAATTTTAGAAAATCGTTTTTTATAGGAATGCAGTCATGGGTTACGTGAAAAATAAATAAAAAATCTAGGTAATAATATTGAGTATGTATTTTGAAAAAAAAGTTGTATGTAGACTTTTGGCAACAATATGCGTTTATTACTAAAATTATTGTAGACGTAAACAAATGGTCATGTATTTATATTATCTATTAGTATAGGAATCAAATGCAACATTAAACATTCATAGCTTACCTGACAACAGATGAGAAGTAATTTTTTTTTCAATTAGATAAATCACTCCTTTATAGGAAACTCGAAAAAAGAAAATGTCAAAAAACATAACTTACTCGCCAAAAGTAATGTCAAGTCTTTTCTTTCACACATGGTCCATTGTCGAGTGTTATCAACGTGTGTTCGGAAACGCACATACTCAGGTTTTTGAATAAAATTAAGTGGAACTGGAATGTAGACAATTTGCAACAATATGCATTTAAGGGTTAAATTAGAGGTATCGAATTTTTTAAAATAAAATTTGATCTGGTCTTTGATCGGAAATTAGTTCCCGCACTTTATAGGTCTTAAGAAGCTAAAATTTAGATTCGGTTATGAAAATTAAAGTGCGGAAACTAATTTTTTAAATTTCTGATAATGCTTCGATGTGCTTTTTGCTTTGATGTCGTTAGAAAGCTGAAGAAACACATGCTGCGGAAACAAAACCGATGCTTTCCAAAACAAGGAAATAATCTATTATATTCGTAAAACTCGTTTAAATGGCAGCAAAACGATAATATAGTCGTCTTTTTAGATATATTTTTTATTTAATTATTTTATTATCATTTATTCGACACACAGTAACTGCAAAAGACTCGATAATTGACACACAGTAATTAACTTCTCCTCTTTTTAAAGGCACAGTAACTCGCTCAAAAACTGTTTTGTATATCTTGTTAAATATTTTGCGTTCCATAGATATTTCGATTATGAAAAAATTCGTATCTATGCAGAATACATCGGCACATAATTTAAATATTTTAAGAAATGCGATATAGGTGAAGAAAACTATTTAGTTCGTCGAAAAACTTCGGGCGTCGCTTTAACGGACACAGTAATCGACACGCTTATTTTGTTTTCGAATTCACGCGAAGAAGTTGACTCGACAATTTTGCTAAAGTTTAATGAAAATCGCTTTTGATTACATCGAGATGTTAATGAGCCGAGCTCCTCCGTAGTTTCTGATCTCTCTACGGTAATGGATAATGCATAAATATTAGCAGTGTACGCGTTAAAAATTCTTGAAAAGCTCATGCAGATGACTGCATGAATTTCCAAATGGTTCTATCAAAATGTATTGCAGCATCTTTCGTTTAAAGCTGCGTAAAACCACGGCGAACTCTGTAAAATAAAAACTCACGTGATAGCTCCTAATGAAAAAGTAAAACATCGTATTAAAGAAATATATGTTATCTTTTTCTATATTTTCTATATTTTTATAGTCTCTAACAAATTACGATAGTTTGACACTCACAGGGTTTGCAGATTTAAAAAGCTGATAGTTTCGGTTCTTTTTATGTCTACGATGTGGCGCACACAGGCTTTTCTCTAAAAACGATTCTCTTTTTTTCATAAATTCGTGTATCGTAAGAAATTTTTGTTCAAAGAAATAGAAACAACTTTCTTATGTTTTCAAGCTGTTGCGATCTTAATTTCATGTAAAGATCGAAATAGATGAAGTTTTGTTAACACGTTCCGTGCCACGTGTACCATCGATGGTACACGCTTGCATGTTTACTTAGTGAACTGAACAAATTGTTTACAAGAAATTTAGAACCGAAGAATCAATTTCCACCGCAAGAATGGGCGTTGATAAGTTTCTGTTACGTTGTTATGTGAACCAGAATTAATAATTGCACGTAATACATCAAGTTTTAGCAAAATATCAAAGTGTGAAGATTCGAGTAAAAAAAGCTCGGCACGGAACGTGTTAATGGTTCGAAGATAGCAGCGTTCTCTCTTCCTCCTAGAAAATTACATTTTTGTCACTTACATTGTTACATCTACGATCGCTCATAAATTGGTTTTCCGATTCGCCGAGGGTTCGTGAACGTCGGCGAGTGTCGCGATTTTATTAGCCTTTAAAATAGCGTTGCTCAGTCTGCTTTAAATGTTGTAGCATTTTACGATATTTAATGTGTCAATAAATTACCGTTAATTACATGGACGTTACATGGAAGCCCGCGGTTTCTGATGCGTGGAAAATGCGAATCGTTGAAAAGAAACCACCGGGTATATCGAATTTATTCCTCGAACAGGAAATTTCGTGGAATGCGCGGGGAACGCTCGTAAAACGCTCGCCTTTAAGTAAAGTGCTAATTCATTATTTTCTTCCATTTGCATTATACCGGCCGTTTAACAACCTTTTATATTTTCGCAGTAAATACCGGGAAACATTAAATGTTCCTCGCGTTTATTCGCGTACGGATGTACGCTCAAAATTTCATTTTTTGCTCCGGATGCGGGGAACGCGTATTCGTTATAATCAGCGGGAGTCGAAATTAACTGCAGACATAATTAAGTCCGTTTCATTGAACGGACCGGTATCCTTGGTATTCGTGTATATCCTGTTATTTCCCTCGTTTCAGCACACGGTTTAGACAAACATTTCTGTATTAATCCGAGACACATTCGTTCGCGGTAGCTGGGTTACCGCTCCCGCGTCCCATAACATTTTCGCGAGGTAGGCGAGCGATCTAAAATGTTTAACGAGCATTGATATAATTCCAGGTTATTTTTTTGTCCAACGAAACCGGTAGAACGGGAAATGAAATTTACCTAGCTCCAGTTTCTCGAAATGTCGCCGTAAATATTCATAGTCCAATAATAACCCGGTCATCTGTCATCTGTGTGTTCGTTTCGTGAGAATCGAGCGAAGTTTCGAACATACTTGGCTCGTTAATCGCGTCGGTTATTTCTGTGTTGCTGTGACAAATACAATTTTGCACGGGTTAACGGGATCGCAGCATTTATCATTCGAAATGTAATGAGCGCGATACGGGCGCTTAATAAATAAATCACGGTACGTGTGTGGATTTTACGCATTTATAGGAAAAACGAGTGGTAGAAATGTGATATTGCGAAGACGTAAGAATTTAATAATATCGTCGATCTATTAAAATTATTAAAGGGAACAATTTATTTGTATTCAATTCCAGTCGCTTGGAGTCGCATTTGAAAATTTTGATTTCGCACAAAGATCCGCGATCTACTCGTAACAATTAAATACATACATTGAATTTGGTTGGAATACACTGCTGAATTTAGCAACAATTCGATAAATTCATTGGAAATAACAGTTCAATAGGGACGCTAAATTTAGTAACAGTTCAATACATGTACTAAATTTAATAACAATTCTGTACAAACGCTAAATTTAGTAATGATTCGATACATACATTAAAAATAACAATTCTATACAAATACGAAATTTAATAAGAATTCGGTACATATACTGAATTTAGTAACAGTTCAATACGTATGCTAAAAATACCAGTTCAATGCATAGTCTAAAACTAAGAATTTTAAACTCTAACTACAATAATGTCTCTCTAATTGACGCTCAGATTGTCCACAAAAATGGACAATTTAGAAAGAGGAGATACGATTGTTCGATCCTTGCGGTTCATTTTTATAGTTACGAATTGTGAACAGCTATAAAAACGAGCTGCAACGCTCGAATAATCGTGTCTCTTCCTAAATTGTCCATTTTCGTGCACAATCTGAGCGTCAATTAGGGAGACATTACTGTGTACACAAAAGTGGACAATTTGGGAAAAGGAGATACGATTAGTCGAGCCTTCCGGTTCGTTTTTATAGTTACGAATTGTCAACAGCTATAAGAACGAATCGCAGAGCTCGAATAATCGTGTCTCCTCTTCCCAAATTGTCCATTTTCGTGCGCAATCTGAGCGCCAGTCAGGGAGACATTACTGTATACATTTGAATAATTCCAACTTTAAATTATAAGAACTTTCACCCTTAACTTAGTAACAACTCGATATACAGGGTGTCCCAGGTTTTAATGTTCAAACTTTGTCAGTATATTCTATGGCACAAAGTATGAAAAAAATGTTATGTAAACATAGGTCATATAGAGCTTTATTAACCCTAGAAAGATAACCATATGACAACGTACGTAAAAGATAACCATACGCTTCAGAGGCGCATGCTTTTCTAAGGCGTCAATTTTATACTAACAATGGATATTTATTTAAGTTAATCTAGTCATTTTAAAGGTTTGGCATTATTGTAAAAATAAAATGCATTTATATTATATTTTTTTATATTTTAAGTAATTTTAAACTTAAATCACTAGACCTCTATGAAAAATTAACAAAAATCAACAGTCTTCGCAGGCGCCTCTGCGACGTAGGTTATCTTTCTCGGGTTAAGAAGTTATAACAAAAATTCAGAATAGGAATAGTAATCAACTAAAAAAAAAAATAAAAAATAAAAAAAAATCTTCGATCGATGTCAATCATGCATTGTCAACAACGGTTATTAATACACATTTCGAAATGTATTAATAAACACAACTTACATAAACATACGGCATGTGCTGATCTATTCAAGCCAATGCTCGCAGTAACAGCAAGTTGATTACTATTCCTATTCTGAATGTTTGTTATAACTTCTCAATAAAGCTGTATATGACCTATGTTTACATAACATTTTTGTCATACTTCGTGCCATAGAATACACTAACAAAGTTTGAACATTCGTGCACCAAATATCAATGCATTGTACATTTCGATTTCGTTTTCGATCCAAACGAATTCCATTATCTATAGCGACTGAAAAAGTAAAGACCGGGCGAAATAGGATTAAAGTAAAAGTCCGATCGGTCGTTCAGCTTTCGCGTAGGTAATGTTGAGAAAGAAAATGAAGCTGTCGGAACGGAAAGCAATCGAAAGAAATGAGACAAGTTCGAACCAATTAATTTCGGGGTTAGGCAGGGAAAGCGTCCTGGAAGTTTCATAAATCCGCGGTCGGCTCTCGTCGCGGCGGATTGCGATAGCGTCACTGACGTCGCAGAATTGCCGGCAATAAATACAGCGCGGCCCGTCGACTCGCATTAAGCAACCGATCGTCCCGCGGCCGGCGTTTAATTATAAACCAAGCGGTGATAAATACCGGCGCGTCTATTAAGGGCCGATTACAAAGCGCCGCATCGCTAAGAATTAATTGCTGGATGGCCAGCAACAATCGTCGGACGCGGAAAAGGATAAGGCCGGCAATAACTCGGACCGTTTATCGATAATTTATCGGAGGCAGGAGCGAGAAGCGGCCAACGATTTATCGCCGATACTTTTCTATAGGCCCTTTTCGACTTTCGCATCGGCTTTCTTATCGCGGCCGCGGACTTGAAACGCGGGGAACCTCGGAGTTCTCCTCGCGATACTCGCAGTTAAAACGAACAGAGAATATCAAGGAATATCGAGAGAATCGTGTTTTTCTAACAACGCTAAGATCAAGATATCTCCTTGGCCAACGATTTTTCTATATTAACATATTTTTCGCGAACTTTTAAAAACGCGATCTCGAGCCTGTATTCGAGAAATAAGAATTTCTTTGTAATTTACAAAGATTGTAAACACAATTTTTTCAGTCGGATCAGGATTTATTCGGAAAGGTAGATCTTTCGCAAATATAACTAAAAAATATACGTCTCGATACGATCGATAATTATCGAGATAAAAATTCCTAAGTACAACGCGTTGTCGCGAAGATGGGCAAAAATCGTAAATTTCGAGGCTCTGTATTTTTTTGAAATAAATTCGAAATTGGCAAAATGATGACTTAAAGTCCCCTTAATATCGCACGGACTGCATCATATTTCAGTTTGATCGAAATCCCAGACATCGAGGGATGCGAGCGATCGATTTGGCGTGGAATTACTTTTGCGTGGACCAGTGGCCTGCAAACTCATTCAGTCGACAGAGTTAAATATCAACGGAACAGCGATTGAAATTTCTTTCGAGAGCCAAATTTTTTAGACTTAAACTAACAACATTGTTATTAACTTAATTAAGACACTCCTAAACTGGCCTTTGCTAAAAACGTTCTCGATCCGAACGAGCCACACCGAAGAGGCCAAAGAGCCGCATGTGGCTCGCGAGCAGCGGATTGCCGACCACTGGTGCAGACAATATTAATCTTCGTCGATTGGCGCAGGAAAAATCATGCGAACCCATTTAAGAAAATATCGGCAAGCTTCATCGCTTCAACGCGTCCGCCGACAAGAAACTCGCAACAGCAAAATGTGCCTGTTTCGAAACCGTTCGAGTTTATATACAGGGTGTGTCGAAATTCGTGCAACGACCGAAAAGTGGATGATTCTACCTAAAACGATAAGAAAAAAAATTTGGTAGAAAATTTTGTCGTCCGAGGCTTCATTTTCGAGAAAATCGATTTCGAAGCGCGGTTCTAGCCGTTCGAGTCCCAAGCAGCGCGATCGCGCTGTTCAGATCTTGTATCGCGATCAAACTTTGGCGACGCGCGTACATCGCATAGCTGCTTTTTTTTCATTTTTTTTTCTCTTTGTTTTGTTTGTCAATCTTGACGAGCGCTATCGCGCCGCTTGGTTCTCTTCGCAATCAATTAACCCTTTACACTCGAGTGATGACTCCGAGGCACCACTAAATATTTGTTATATCACCTTTTAAGATAATTTTGATATTAACAAAGTTTAGATTTAAAAAGTTGTTAACCCTTAAATTCATATTGTTGCCAATTGTCTACATTCCAGTTCCACTTAATTTTATTCAAAAACCCAAGTATGCGCGTTTCCGAACACACGTTGATAACAATAGACAATAGACCATGTGTGAAATAAAAGACTTGACATTACTTTTGGCGAGTAAGTTATATGTTTTTTGACATTTTAATGCGGCGGGTGATAACCTTCAATGTGTTGCTTGGAGAGATATTTTCTTTTTTCGAGTTTCCTATAAAGGAAAGCTTTGTGTCACAACAAAAATCGCAATTGCTTTGCTGCATTTCATTTATAAATAATGTGAAAATTCCTATACTAATAGATAATATAAATACATGGCCATTTGTTTACGCCTACAATAATTTAAGTAATAAACGCATATTGTTGCCAAAAGTCTACATACAACTTTTTTTCAGAATAAATACTCAATATTATTACCTAGATTTTTTTTATTTATTTTTTACGTAACCTATGACTACATTCCTATAAAAAACGATCTTTTAAAATTCAAAACAAAAAATCATGCGTTTAAGGGTTAAGAGTGTAACTGTTGTGCAAGTCCCAAGAGTCAATTTCATATGCATAAAATGCATTTTGTCATAAAAAGTAGAAATACTATAAGTTCGAAAAATTATTTTATATTTTCAGTACACGTTCCGTGCCGAGCTATTTTTACTCGAATCTTCACACTTTGATATTTTACTAAAACTTGATGTATTACGTGCGATTATTAATTCTCGTACACATAACAACGTAACAAAAACTTATCAACGCCCATTCTTGCGGTGGAAATTGATTCTTCGGTTCTAAATTTCTTGTAAACAATTTGTTCAGTTCACTAAGTAAACATGCAAGCGTGTACCATCGATGGTACACGTGGCACGGAACGTGTTAAAATAGCTTCGAGTGCAAAGGGTTAAGACAAGCGCTATTACGCAGTTCGCCACTTTTCGACTGACCCCTGAATAACCCCTGGGACTCGAACGGCTAGTACGAACAAAGTAAGAATAAAATTCGCTCGCCGTGTCATTCTGTTACCGATTGTTTCTATCGGTGCTGGTGTTTACAAACATTGATCGCTATATGGTCCGTAACACCAGCGCCGTTAGAAATAATCGATAACAGAATGACACGCAAGCGGATTACCTTGAAATCACCAACAATTATTTCACCGACAGTAATGTTTTCCTCGTCACGATTTCAGCGAATCGCATTTCGCCGACGTTGTTTATATACCGACACGCGTTGAAATCACCGACATATGTTTCCATCGTTCTCCTCGTTTCACTGACAGATGTAATCACCGACACTTTGTGTATAAGAAACGTAGAAATATATATTTATTGATCAGCATTTTTATTAATTGTCATACATCGAACGTCGATTTTAACAAAGGTAAGGCAATTTAAGCTGACACTTATACATATAAAATACATGTTTCTCAACGTTAATTAGATGACTATTATAAATTATATATTAATTGTATTTGCGAGAAAGAGCTATTAGCTATTCCATTAATTGTAAATCGAATTATAAAGATACATTATTTGATAACGATTTAACCCTTAAATAGATGACTTTTTGTTTTCAATTTCTACTTATCAAACTTCATTTAAAAAATGAGTGTGTATTAAGGGAAAAAAGCGAAGAAAAAAATTATATCTTTAGGAAAATAGTTTTTTATTACAAAATTATCGTATATAGCCAATCGGCTACAAAACAAAATATTCTTCTGTATGTTGCCAAATGGCAACACGGTGCATTTAAGGGTTAAGGATATTCATTTCTCTATAAGTTTCGCGATTTTCTACTATTTTTTGAATTTTTTCTTCCCTTCATTCATCTTCTCTTCTTCTTTTTGAGATGGTTCGCCGTTCAATGACTGTTCTATATATACATATATAATGTATTGTTGGCAACGACTACATTTCTTACATACGAAGTGTCGATGTAAACATTTGTCGACGATTCAACGTTTTCGATATATAAACAATGTCGATGAAATGCGGCGTAGCTGAAAACGTGTCAATGAAAACATTGTCGGTGGAATGATTGTTGGTGATTTCAAGGTAACCCATGTCAAGCAAATTCTATCTTACACGAACCGAACAAGATTTCAAAACCGAATTTCTTTATTATATTAAGTCTTTTTTAATTCTTAAATTTTTATTATATTAAATAATTAAATTGTTATATTAAATTATACAAATTTCTTTATTATTATAAATTGTTTTCTCATATTTCTACGTAGAATCGCTCTTTTTTCGATTCTACCGCGAATTCGACCGCGCCCTCTACAGACATTCTTCAATAATAATAATAATAATAATAATAATAATAATAATAATAATAATGATAATAATGATAATGATAATAATAATAATAATGGTAATGATAATAATGGTAATGATAATAATAATGATAATATGACAATGATAATGATAATGATAACGATATTGATAATGATGATAATGATGATAATGATAATGATAATATGATAATGATAATATGATAATGATAATATGATAATGATAATATGATAATGATAATATGATAATGATAATATGATAATGATAATATGATAATGATAATATGATAATAATAATATGATAATGATAATATGATAATAATAATATGATAATGATAATATGATAATGATATTATGATAATGATAATATGATAATGATAATATGATAATGATAATATGATAATGATAATATGATAATGATAATATGATAATGATAATATGATAATGATAGTATGATAATGATAATGATAATAATGATAATGCTAATAATTTTATATCTAGTGAACCACCCTGTATACTAATTCTGTATGCACCTAATAAAGTGCCGTGAAGAAACACAATCGGTTGGCCGTGTATCCCGGAAAAGCACGGATCACCGAACGAAGCACGAAGTCCACGGGATCGTGCACGGCCGTCGCGTCGCCCGGAGCAGTGCCACGGGTGTCGAGTGTAGGACGACGATACGGAACGTGAATAACGGGAATTCGAAGGTGAATGCACGGGTAAATTGCGAATTACGATACGCGGCGTCGCAGCGTGGACGCGTCGCTCTGCTCGGCTCAGCTCGGCTCAGCCTCAGCTCAGCTCCGCTTTGCTCGGCTCTGTCTCCGCTCCGCTCCGCTTTGCTCCGGCACCGCTTTTGCCGCGCTCCGCTCCGCTCCGCTCCGGCTCGGCCAGCGAGCGCGAGCGAGAACGCGATCTCGCGGTGCCTGCACACTTGGGCGTAGCACGCATCGACGGGTAACCGAGTAACCAGTAATTGACTCGGTACGAGACCGGAGTCTCGAATGTACGCAAAGCAGGCCCCCGAGAGAGTGGCGGGTACGTGATCGAGGAGAGGACCGAGGGACGTGCCCGCTGGAAACCGAATAAAAATTTCCGCGAGGGTCTCTCTCGCCGGTTTGCCGAGGAATTTTGAGCGAGCGCGCGCGGGCCAACGCCGTCCGCCTAAGAATAAATTCTCTCGAACGGCGAACTGGTTCCACGGGGAACCGCGAGGAATCTGTAATTCGCTCGGCCAGATCACTGTAATGGCTTCCCTCGCTCGGTTCTCGATATAATTCTCTCGTTTTCTTTTCTTTTCCTTCTTTTTTTTTGTTCTCTTTTGTTCTTTTTATTCTTCGTTCGCGTCGTTTTTTCCTTTTCATTTTTCGCCTCTCCGACCGACCGAACGAACGCGAACCGAACCACCACACGTGAAATATTCCCTCGCATCGAATCGGATGATCTCCGCGGAGAGGTTCGCCGCCCGTTCGGGTACTTTACGGATCGTTGGAGAATTTCGGCCGGATAGCTGTTTGCGAGAGGCACTGATAAATACCGGCCGGCAGATTGCGGATTTAGCTCTCGAATTTTTGAGATACCGCCGGTTATCTAATGCACCGGAGAATTTCAAGTGGGAACTCGGCCCGCTATTCGAATCAATTGGCAGCCGGAATTGTTCCGATCGCGGTACTGTTATGTTTATCTATAGAATCGGTTTTATGGTACGCGAGGAGTACAGCGAGATTTCGTCTCTCGAGGCTTTAACAGTGATTACCGGTGATCGCGCGATGCCGACGGCGAGTCGATATTACGATGTTTGGATACGATAGACCTTGCCGCGCGTTCCTCGAACACTTTTCAATATTTAGAGTGTGTTCAGCGATACGCGTATCGAAGAGTTTCATTACTTTTTAAATTAACACTATGCCGTCCGTAGATCTTAGATATGATTCTTTCGTTTGACGCCGGCATAATAGCTTGGAAATCTTAGATTTTAAACAAAAATTTCGAAGATGGCGGTAACATAAATTCCTAAAATTAACCCTTTGCACTCGAAGCCGTTTTAACTGTAAATCAAAAATAATTTTTCTGACTTATAGTATTTCCTTTTTATATGACAAAATGCATTTTATGCGTGTGAAATTGAGTCTCGTGGTAACTCATACAACTCGTATAACTTCTAACAATTTTTTAAACCTAAACTTTGTTAATATAAAAATTATCTTGGAACGTGATATAATAATTTTAGTGGTGCCTCAGAGTCACCAATCGAGTGCAAAGAGTTAAGATATGTCATCCAAGAATTTTCGTACTTAATTCTTAGTTAAATAAGCACAATGCTATAATTGGTTCGATGCCTTTTAACGCCCAAGAAATATAGTTCAAATGTTATTTCAGTTTTTTTAAAATGGCACCAAAGTGGTACCACCAGCATACAACAGATAGTTTTTGCATGGCACCAGCGTGGTGCCACCGGACGGCATAGTGTTAAGATCGTATTAATTCGATAAATCGTGTTATCTATTTATTATTTTATTTATTTCGATCGCGTCGATTAAAGAACTGTTGCGTCGAATGAAATTACTTTTCGAAACAACTTGATAGTTTGTTCGGAGCAAACGTTGTTCCGATGGCAAAATTGTAATGTATGTTTACAGAATCTGTTTCACGGTACACAACGAGCACAGCAACTTCATCTCCCGATGCTTCGAGGGGGTGGGGGAGCGAGCATTCGGTTGAAAACCAATTACTAGTAAATTTTTGACGACGATGAAATTTTGAAAATAGCTATTTTCATATTATTTATACCGTAAATTCAGTTTTCACTTCTATTTTCTTTTTTAAATATTATTTTCTCGCGACAAAATTATCAGACTGAAAAAACCGCACACAATTTTCTTCGATACCATTTACACGAATCACCGTAAAAATTTCACCTTGTCAACTTCAATTTTTGTTCGAGTTATTTTAATCTGAACATTAATTGACTGCATTATAACTATATATTGACATAACTAAATATATTGGCATAACTAAAATCCATCCGGAAATGGGAGGTTCCTCGGATCATTTGAAGCAACTTCTTCCTTTACAAAAATTTTCTCCGAGGTACCGTTGACGATTTATTAACGAAAAACAGTGACCAATAAGAATCGAGTATGGCTGACGCGAGGCAGCCCAGCCAACCAGCGCGCGAAGTCCAGTTCCGCTCATTGGCTCGGCCGCCTAGCGCTAGCTGAGGTCGCCTCTCATTGGTCACTGTTTTTCGTTAATAACCCGTTAATGGTGCCTCGCAGAAAATTTTTTTAAAGGAAAAAATTGCTTCGAATGACCCGAGGAACCCGCCACTTTCGGATTGTGAGACATTTTTGGGACACCCTTATACGTTTATATATATATTGCATGATGTTTAGAATACTTTTTGGTAAAAAGATGGGTGTTGGAAAATTAATTATTATTTAATTATTATTTAACAATTATTCAATTATTATTAATAGCAACTTGGAAAATTATTAGTACTTGGTTTTTTATTTGTGTTAAACTGAATATTAGAATGTTTGATGCTGCAGATTTTACTGCACTTTTCTCGAACGCGGAACAAAATCAGAGATTATTTAACATTCGCTATCGACGTCCTCGTAATCTCGGTCTGTATAGAAATAAACAAATCAACGTTCTTACACGTTACTATTTAAAGTGCAACACAATATTCAGCGACTGCACAACTTCGCACCATCTTCCATTTAATAAATCATTTTGCCATAGACTGCGAAACAAGCGATGTTAACGATCGCGTTAATGCTTGTGCATCTTTTAGTTTGGTGTTTAGTAAATCATTATGTAAGAAGTCTTTGCGTAAGATTAGTTTCTTAACTTACATTTCAGATCCATTACAGCTTCGCCTCTGCCGAGAATTCTATACAATTCCATACGATCCTTGCATCAATAGCATGCAACGAAGACATTTCGAATCTAAAAGTGTCAATATCGAGTTGCAGTAACCAGACTGCGGATCTTTGTGCATTTATGGTACGCATACGATTTCTAAGATGCAAGAAGACGCGTAGATGAAGACGACTAAAAATAGCATTTTTATTTTATTTTTACAATGATTAATCTTTTAATCGACGAAGGACGTGTTTCTTCCAAAATTCTAATTTTTGTGAAATTACATTTTTCAAATCAGAATTTGCATACAGATCCGCGGTCTGGTATAACAACAGTTATCCATTCATGATCGTAATCGATGCTTCGGACATAGCGCATAATAAATAAGGCCGTAAATACATCGAACGTTCGAGAGTAGTTCACAAATGGCTTGTAATAAAGTGATTTAGAATCTACAGCTTGCAATATCGAATCGCAGCAATTGTTCAATCTACGCAATCGCAATTGTTACGAACCTATAGTAACGCGAAACAAGCAACAATGTCCCAACGCAAAATGTTCGAAAGCGCGTCGTAAATCGTGAAACAGGGCAACCCGTATTGTAATTTCCTTGAAAATAACAAAACTACCGAACGATGCATCGAATTCAGGATTATTCTATTTCTATTAGGTCTCTTCTATTTCGACAATAAGGGATACAATGGTTCCGTGTTTAATATCTTCGTGTGGAATCGCGTCGATCGCGAACGTCGACCTCGCAAACCGACTCGGCATCGAATCTCCAGGATCTGAATCTCCATTCTACCGTGATATATTATGTGCGGATATTTGCCCGGGTATTTCGCGTTCACCGATGGCGTGGATTTATTAAAAGCTGTTTTCGCCCGGCTATACACACGCGATCGGTGAAAGCGCCAAATACTAAGCGAAAATAAAATGGCGACGGCGAAGGCGCGCCAATAATCCCGCTTCACGCCGCCGATACAACTCGACGGATATTGCATCCCGTAATGTAGCTAGGGGGCACCGTGCGTGTTCGCCCGACTAACAATGGACGCGGAACGAAGCCCCTAATTCCCTGTTTAATAGGGATTATAGTGACAGCGTTGTTTACCCCGTTCCGCGATTTTCGGACGGGAGCGGAAGTTCGCGTCGTTCCATGCAAGAGAACGGATTCGTCGTGCCTCCCGCCGCTTTCGCGTGCTTTAAAGCTTTCCTCGCGAGATCCTCGAGCACGTTTCTCGCAAAAATGTTCGTTCTTCTAAGAAGATCGTAAAATTTATGTCGCGAGATAATATTAATATTATTTTAATATTCGAGGTACAGAGAATACTCGATGACCGATTATTTGGACGATCGGATTTGGTTAGCAAATTCGCGAACGACGGAAAATGAAACAGTTTTTTCTTTTTTACTTAAAGTTAAAGTTTTAATTTATTTAATAGGAATGTGTCTCTTCTCTCAATTGTTTTTATGGACTGAAAATAACGTAACGGTTTCCTTAAATTCCTCCGATGTTTTCACTTTTCTGCGTTTCATCTACTACATCTTTTTCTATAAATTGCATAAAATCTGCAGTCTACTCGTAATAAATAGACCGCGGATTTTATCTTATTAATGGAAAATATCGAAAGTGTTTGAAGAATTTTGAAATGCTATTGCATCGATTTAACTCGTGAAAATGATTAGAAAAAGTAACAGATGTCTACGCAGCCCTTGCATCGTGCAATTAAAGCGAACAATATTTAATTTCGTATAGAAATCCACGGTCTAAAAATACACATAACACTTTTATGGGCCAATATACATATATTAGGTCTACCGAAAAGTTCTGTCCGATAATGTCATTGCAAATTTCGATAGGTATGCACATGTTCATTTGAGACATATATTTTTGAAAAATGTTACAAATTGCCATCACGCTGGCAAGAGGTCATAAGTAACGACGGAAATTATATTGTGCAATATATATAAATATTACTAAATTTATAAAAAATCTATTATTTCCTTCCATTTCTTAAACGGACAGAACTTTCCGGTAGACCTAATATATAGAACATTTTCTGGTGTCGCACCTTCCCCTTATCTCCTGTTACACGCGCGCGCGCGCACACACACTCTCGATTCGCCCCGAAGAAAATGGCGTCGACAAACGACAGCAATGGTATAACAATACCATCAATCACCATTCCAATCGGCAAACCACACATTTGTCTATCATTACCACAGCACGCGACTCAATCAATTACACCTCGAATGAACCGCTACACCTGCGAAACGTTTATTCGTCGTCATCGAGCGGCGACCGGCGCAAATGTCACGCGTTCAAGCAAAACCGTCGTCTCATCGTCGATATTTCGACATTAATGACCCGGTGTCGTAGTCGATACCGATGTTATCCCGTTACCGGGTTGTTTACAGAGAGATTCGATTACCGCCCCCTCCCGTTACGTTATTTAGGAATAATGATATTTACGGTGGGTCAACGGCATCGGGTCTCGACGAGATAAAAGTACCTATTATGGAACCCTTTTCACGGGATGTAAGATTATCATCGATTTTGATCACACTTGAAACTGTCTTCGTTGAATATTCATAACACCGTTCCATGGATCGATGTTTATGAATAAAATATAATACAAGCAACATAGCGAAGTACGAACGCGTACCTAACGTGAAGCATTGTTTCCGGGCTATGTTCCCGTGTTCCGTATTCAATGTCCTCGTTCGGAACGGGCAGTTCTTCTTCAACGAACGAGACATTCGTACGTAATTCTTAATTACAAGCATCGATTTATTACTCTATTCTTTAATTTATTTATTATATATACAGAGTGTCGCAAAAATGTCTCGCAATCCGAAAGTAGGGGATTCCTGAGGTTATTTGAAGCAACTTTTTCCTTTACAAAAATTTTCTCCGAAGCACCGTTAACGAGTTATTAACGAAAAACAGTGACCAATGAGAGGCGACCTCAGCTGGCGCGAGGCGGCCGAGCCAATGAGCGGAACTGGGTTCCGTGCACTCGTTGGCTGAGCCGTCGCGAGCCGGCCGAGCTCGCTTCTTATTGGTCACTGTTTTTCATTAATAACTCGTAAACGAAGCCTCAGGGAACATTTTCGCAAAGAAAAAAGTTGCTTCAAATGACCTGAGGAACCTCCCATTTCCGGATTGCGAGACATTTTCGGGAATTCTAATTGACGCATAGTTTTTCTAATTGACACCCAGATTAGGCACAAAACTTTGGAAAGAGGAGATACGATTATTCGAGCCTTGCAGTTTATTTTTGTAGTTATAAATTGTCCACAATTATAAAAACGAGCCGCAAGGCTCGAATAATCGTATCTCCTCTTCCCAAATTATCCAATTTAGTGGACAATCTGAGCGTCGGTAAGGGAGACATTACTGTATATATATATTTTTAATTTTATTTTACTTTGTACATTTCCTTCATTTTTATAAACAACGTTTTATGATTTCGTCCAAGTAAAATTGTACTATGTTGCTTTAAACTAAATATTTTTTGTTACTTTATGCAAAAATGTATGAAAATGTTACTTACGGACAAACTACTTTGCTTTACATGAAATGCATTTTAATGTAAGTATAACATTGAATTCCTATACTAGTAATATCCTAGGTGTCTTACAATTTTGATCACCAGCGTAGGTACGTTTATTTTATTCGACCCATCGTCCTCCATCGGGTCCGGATCATGCTGTTTCGCTCGGCAGCTTTCCGCTGCCGATTTTTTTCACTCGGAGATTGAACCCGTACAAACGAGAGCGGGAACGAGAGAAACCCCCGACCGATAAAATAATTTCGGATAAAAGGGATTCGGTCGCGAATGGAGTGTATCGAGCTCGAGAACGATCCTCGAGAGTGGAACAGCGGCGAAACCGTGCTCGCCGGACAGCGGCCCGTGAATTTAACCGATTTTTTCCCCGGCTTCGTCCGGCCACCGTCAGCGAAAGCTTTTATGATTTTAAAGTTCCGCCTCCGGGCGAACTTCCAGTCGCATTTATGCTACCCATTTTCCTCTTTGTTAACTCCCTTTCCCTGACATTGTTCTTTCCTCCTTCGTTATTTATCTCTTCTTGAGTGTTCCTCTCGGCGAACTTGTCTCGATTAATTTCGCGAAAAAGTTCCGCCACGAATTTCCCCCGTCTTTAACCTGTTAACCGAGTGGCCCGTCGTTCGCTTAACTTCTCATTTTCTCCTAAATTCAATCCATCCGGCACGACGATTCGTCACGCTAAACTGGCACACGCTTATTTAGTTGCAAAAGAGACCTAATTGTACATTTTGTTACGTAAGTCTCGGAAGGAAATGTATTCGTTCCGACTGTTATCATTTAAATAAAAGGAGGAAGAAATGTAAGATAAGAAACAATTTACACGAGGCGATGAACTCGAGTGAAAATATGAGTCATGCTATTATCGTTTCCACTGAAATTCAAATAATCGCCTGATCGATATAGAGATAAATGTTTGTCATAAGTTTGAATATACAGTGTGTTCTGAAAATGTCTCGCAATCTGGAAATGGGGTGTTGCTGAACTCGTTTGTAGTAACTTTTTCCTGAACGAAACTGCAATCCGCAGCTTCGTTTACGAATTATTAACGAAAAACAGTGACCAATGAGAGACAAGCTGACGCGAAGCGACCGAGCCAACGAACGCACGAAGCCCATTTCCGCTCATTGGCTCGGCCCCCTCGCGCCAGCCTCTCATTGGTCGCCATTTTTCGTTAATAACTCGTAAGCAAAGCCGCATATTGCATTTTTGTTAAGGAAAAAGTTACTTCGAACGACCTCGGGTATCCCCATTTCCGGATTCCGAGATATTTTTGAAACAACCTTGTAAAGAAATAAATATACAGGGTGTCCCAAAAATGTCTCGCAATCCGGAAATGGCGGGTTCCTCGAATCATTTGAAGCAACTTCTTCCTTTACAAAAATTTTCTCCGCGGCACCGTTAACGAGTTATTGACGAAAAACAGTGACCAATAAGAATCGAGTACGGCTGACGCGAGGCGTCCCAGCCAACCAGCGCGCGAAGTCCAGTTCCGCTCATTGGCTCGGTCGCCTCGCGCCAGCTGAGCTGGAATTCGACCGCTCGACCGCTGGCGCCGTTGGCTCGGCCGCCTAGCGCCAGCTGAGCTCGCCTCTCATTGGTCACTGTTTTTCGTTAATAACTCGTTAACGGTGCCTCGGAGGAAATTTTTGTAAAGGAAAAAGTTGTTTCAAATGACCTGAGGAACCCGACACTTTCGGATTGCGAGACATTTTTGGGACACTCTGTATACAGAGAATCCCTGAAATAATAGGTGACCAAACTTCGGTATCGTATTCTGCAGTCCGGGAACTCTTCGTTTTGGAGATAATAGCAAATTATAGCAAGGCAATTAATAGTAACGACAAATAATACTATCGACAATATCGCAGCTGTCGTTCTAACTGTTTTTAATGGAAAAAACTCGTTTGATTATCACGTTTTAAATCTTTTATATCGAGTTTTGGCATAGGTTACTTTTTGCGGATGACGAATAAAATTAGTTGCAGATATCACCGTGACATGGCAATTTAGATACACCGTTACGATAAGCAATCGTTCTCGATCACGTGTGTATCGTAATAAGACTTTGATCGATTCGAAGTGTTAAGTATGTCGTTTGAAAAATTTCAAGGAACAAGAAAGTCGGAATTTTACATGTGTTGTTATTAATTTCAGAACGCCGGCAATAAGAAGGAACCATATTTTATACTCGATTAAAGTTAGTATTTTCGATCTTCCGTGTAACGAACACGACGAATAATTCCGTAATCTGCGATTTAATAATACTTTCTCAACGATCAGCGAGAAATTTGCAATCCGTAAAATGTTATCACAAAATGAGATAACAAGCATTCCCCAGAACGATTAAATTGTCGACAGCGACTTAATTCGTCAATCACAGTCCGCGGTGTTTTCCCATAATGTTTAATCCAGACATTCTTCTAATTTTATCGCAACATCTACATGCATTGGTATAAATTACAGCCTCTTGCGTATACATTTATTCCGAGATAAATTACAGCAGATAGTTTTCACACGAGCGCTCGAAATAACAAAATTTAATCAATCTACATTGCAACTTGAGAAGGTTTGTTCGCTTGTTTGGCAAACAATGAATTTTATTCTCCTCATCAAAAATATGCTAACAGATGTTTCCGACTATATACATGTATTATTTAAGGTTCGTACACGAGACCGGATGAACGCTACGAAGTGAGCAATAAACTCCGATATCTTTTACTTTCTTTCGATTATGCAGTGGTATCTTCCTTTTGTCTCACTTTCTTTCGTAGTCCTGTTTTCTCCTTTTTTAAATCTCTTACTCTATCTTTGTACACAATAAATGCCTAGACCCAAGAAACGAATATTTATGTATTTATTTACTCTAATTATTTCAATGTTAACCCCTTAACGCGCAGAAACGTATTAACACGGGCGTGCAAAACCGGCCAAAATGTGCAGACCCGTATATATACGGTCGGCGTCGCAACTTATGTCGCTAAAATGTTCAGATTCGAATATATCCGGGCAGTAAAAATAACTTAATAAAAACCAAGGAAAACATTCAATTTATTGATATTCATCGTGTAATTCTGTATTGTAAGCTGTAAAGTTTGTTTATTTGGGATTATAAAATATGGCCTTTTAGGGTGACACTTATAAGCATCTCTGACCTGGTAATTGTTTCTATCCATCTATATCCATTATTGCGTATCTAATTAGCGTTAGCACTTTTGTGAGTTTTGTTATGACAAATTTATTTATTACTCTCCAGTTATCTCCGATCTCTTTCTATCTTTTGCTTATTCAGGAATAAAATATGCACTTTTAGGATGGCACTTATGAACATTTAGTGTATTATTCGTGAGCAAGTCGTGAAGTAAAGTAGACGTTATCAAAGTGAATTTC
Source organism: Megalopta genalis (assembly GCF_051020955.1). Taxonomy (NCBI): domain Eukaryota; kingdom Metazoa; phylum Arthropoda; class Insecta; order Hymenoptera; family Halictidae; genus Megalopta; species Megalopta genalis. The sequence continues at coordinate 31,308,793 of NC_135016.1, forward strand.
TTCAAAGACAATTGTTTTTTATTTTTTACAAATATTATTAGTGTCAACATATAAAAACGTTTTTGTTTTATGGTGTATTTTTATAGAGAGTAAATTGGATTTTTAGTGTATAAAAGGTATGTTTTCTAATGTTGAAATAAGGAATGTTGGGCTATGTGCTGCACCTTGTTTTGAAATTTACCATACAAAAGAAAATTTTGAATAGTTTTAGTTTATTATATATTTTTCAGCTAATAAATATTATTATTATATTATTACAAATTTAGGTAAAATTAAATATTTTTCAGTTTTCTTTTTCGTCTCCTCCTTCCCCTTCAAAATAGTAACTGGTAATTGAAAAACAGTACGATGGGTACAAAATTCGATCTGCAATGCGATTCAATATTCACTATAATTATTTATCCACCATTTTTATTGAATTTTTAGTAATTTTTGCATTTTTTTACATATTTATTGAAATTAAGGTCCAAATATGTATTTTCTTAGATAAAAAAAATTGATTTTTTTTGGTCGGTTTTTTTTTTTAAATTGTGCATTAAGGGGTTAAAAACAGAAGAATAGAATTTAATTTCAATTAAAACGAAATAACATTCGTATTTCACAGATCTTCTCTGAAATTTTCATCACGAATCCGACTCAGAGTTTGGGCAGAATTTTAATCGGATGACGGATAAGAGATAAAATATTATTCGACGCTATCGAATGAATATGCAATCGCTGAAAAATTTATCTAGATACGAAAATCCGAATTAGATTTTATTCGAATAAGAATTCGGTTCGATAAGCATTTAATCTACAATAATCGATATTAATACACACGCGATAACGGTTTATCTATTTATTTCTTCTATATTCGTTTTTGCAATTCACCGTTTTTCAAACCTCGCATCGCAAAGTTATCAGACTAAAATTAACAAATAATTTATTCCAATAACGAATGAATTAATAATTCATTCGGATAAAGAATAACTTAATAATTTATTCTGGTAGCGGACAAATTAATAGTTCGTTCGAATAAAGAATAAATAGATAGAATAATTTGACGAGTAATAAATAATTGTTATTGCTACAAAATATTCGACTAAATGGTGCTCGTTCGTGCAATTATTTTCGACGAAATGTTTGCTGGAAACAATTCGAATAGTGGCCAACTCTGATCCGACTCAATATAAAGGTCAACTGGTAAAAGAGAAACGATTTCGCGCAGTAAAAAGTTCGTTGTAATCGATACGAAACAAGAACGTCGTTGCTATTCGTTCGCGTCCAGTGAATAAACGCATACACGCGTTCTATTCTGTTTCGAATATTTGGTACCAGGCGGACTGATTCGATGATCACGTGCAGCGTACGACTTTACCGAATCGTCACCGAGAAATTTTGGCAGCGAAACTCGCGTAGGATATCGACTAACTGGACGGCAAACTCGCAGTGCCGCGCTTCCGGTCGCAGACGGAAGCGGAACTTAATTAATGCGGGCTCGTTACGCGGCCCTAATATACACCGGGGTTTCCAGAATTTCAGATTAAACCTAACTGGAAGCTATACTTTCCTGGGGGAGTTGCAGCTTCTCGCGATAACGCCGTGCTCCTTTGGTGACTCTAATTAATTGCGAACTACGGTATCAAATACTTGGGGGAGCGAGAAGCGCTCGTCGGGGAGCAACGAGCCCGCCGATAATTTCGCGAGAAAGAATACGTTGCTCGAAGCTGTTGCTAAACGTGGTAGCAACAATAGTACGTTTTCACTGCACAGTTATTTGGAGAGCGTATTTTCGTGACCGAAGTTAGAAAAACGTACGTGTATACTGGCATTTTTCAACGGAACGTAAGTAATTAATGCTGTTAATATGTTTTCATTAATTAATCAACTAATTACTTAATCAATGCTACTAATATATAATACATATAATATTATAATGTGTAATTAGAACTATGACGTCATAGCTAGAATGTAACAATAACGTAATAAGTTAAAAAATAATTATTATTTGAAGTTCTTTTTAAATACATAAAGTCAAATAACACATGGGTATAATACTAAATTGTCTAATATTCGAGTATAACAATAAATTGTCTAACGGGTGTGTACAATAAAAAATTATTCTAACACATTAAAGGCGGGGGATCTTGACGAAAGTATGCTAGGTAACGCGGCGACCGCCCCGCCTCGTTTTTCGTCCTAGAGCGGGCGATATTTTGTGTAATCATAAAAAAATTTAGACTTAAAAAAGTTTATTGAAACTCTTAAAACTAAAAGAAATATTAAAAAAGAACTAAACACTAATTACAAAAAATGTTTTAAAGTACAAATTTATGAGAAGTCGAGATAAATCGTAGGAATACGACTCCTGCCTTTAATGTGTTAATATGCATGTACAATAATATAAATTGTCTAATATACATGTGTAATAATAAATTATGCAATGTACATGCATAATAATAAATTTCTGATGCACACCTACGCTAATAACCTGTTCGATATGCATGTACAATAATAAGTTGTCTATATAATCTGCATAAAATAATATACTTTCTAATATATACAAAACCATCGTACAAACCTGTTTTCTAGTATTCTATTATAATTAGCGTGTAAAACGTTTAATTTCACTTTGAATTTTATGACGCCGTATTTCATCACAGAATCATTCAAAACGAACGATGTTTCTGATCTGGGAACTCTTAAACGTTATTTTTATCGCTTGATATTAAAAAGATTATTCGTTACATCGAAGTCGAGAGATTGATTTCTGAAATCAAGAATCGGCTTCGGGGCCAACGATACCTTCCAGGCTAATTTTTCCTTCACGCTAATTAGGGTGTTCGGTAAACCATAGCATCGAATCCGTTCTATCGCGCTACGCACAAAACGCAGAATATTCGTACACAACTTTCACGGATCATAAATTTATACAGCCGAGAAATGCGTGTCCATGGCTGGATTGTTCGGAAAAATGGCGTTTTTACCAATGCAAGTGAGCCTAACTCAGAAATCCTAAATAATCTGTGAAACATTGCGTAATCACGTGTCAAGTGAAAGTATCATTGTGAGAGTGTGAATTTTATGCAATCATTAGCGTACACGTGAATTTCTAAAACACGAAAGGCCTCCAACGGAGTTATGTATAATGTTCAATGTGTGTGTGTGTGTGTGTTTGTGTGTGTGTTTGTGTGTGTGTAGTAAATCCTTATGGCAAATGTTAATTAGCGAGGTCAAATTCTCGTGAACGATCTTAACGACTCGAATATACGCTTAGAGATTCACGGTATAATTTTATTTAGAAAAGTTCGTCGCGCCGTAGGATATCATCTGACATCGACGCCGGGTTAAATAGTACTTCAAATGGCAAATAGTAAATGAATATTTATCTTAGATCGTGCGTGTATATTTTCGAAAATGAAATATTTCATTTGTTCGAGAGAACGTCTTTTTGAAAAATAAAATATTTCATTCGCAGGAAAAAGCTTTTAAGATAATATTTCACCCAGTATTTAATTTGAAAAACAGCGAAAACATTTGTGCCATAGTTTGGAATATTTTATTTATTTAATTTATTACCATCGAATAAAATGTTTTTACTTTACTAAATCATAGCGTAAAATATAATTATTTTTGATGATGCGAAACGAACGAAGCACTTTTCCTCCGTGTTAGAAACATAAATTCGATATAGTTCTTCAATGAATACTTCCGAAGACAATTTGCAGATACAATGATTTCTCACGTTATCTCGTTTCACGTTACGTCGATCGTTTCCACAATTTATTTTCCGGTAAAGAACTATGGGAAGTATTCTATTTTATGTTTCGCGTTATTAGATCGCCAAGATAAACTATAAATCGTTATCGGATACGCGGATATCGAATTTCCGTTTTCATACCGAATGGTACAAAAACTGAAATAAAATTTCTCTCTTGCGATATTTCGAATAAAATCGAAATATTATTAACTGTTACCGATATTCGCTGTTTCTAGTATTTGAGAAATCCATGTAGAAACGCGTAAAATCCGCAGCCTCTGATCGTCGCAATATAAAAATCCCGCCGACAAAAGCGCGCGATTGTCCCGGGAATCCGTTGAAAGCGGGACGCAATCGAAATTCCGCGGGCTTTCTTCGCGACACACCGTTTAAATGATCGAAACTATCAAAGGCGCCGTGAACCGTTGAAAAGCGGACGCCTCCTCTGGAACAATCTTGCATTAATCCTCGCCGATACCGCGATTTAACGACGCCGTTGGCTGTTTATGCGTGATACGAACGAGGAGCGAAACGTTCGCGGTAAAACAAGTTGAAATTGTCTGATTAAATTCGCGTTTTACATTCGATGAGAATTTCACGGGATTCGCTCACGATGTTCGTCCATTAATTCCTCTTTAACACGTTGCACTGCACGGTGGTCATCCGTGACTGGCGTCCACCATTACGGTGGCGCCCTAGGGTTAACCTGTTATTATTATTACTATTTATTCTCGTACGTCTTTATTGCACAAAAAAAAGGTACACGATTAACCGGAGAAACCGTAGAACAAGAAGAAAAATGAAATTGCGCTGCCAGCCCGAGATACAGCCTCCGAGTGCTTTTCAGCTTAACATTATACGACTGCCATACCGAATCCATCGGGGGGGATTGTAATTTGCGAGGAACATTTCCGAGGAAAAAAAAGTTCCCTACATCATGAATAATTAACTGCTAATAGAATGTTAACAGTGCGCCGTTTCAGAATCATCGTTAAATTTATGATTGTGGGCTCTTACGACATCGAATAACGAGGAGATGGCACACAGAAACTACCTACTGTGCGCGGACTAACCAAAGACCGGGGACCCCCGCACCCCGTTCTCGACATCTGGGTGCCATCTTCTCGTGGACCGACCGTACGTTTACTTTTTCTTCGAGTCTCAGTCTTGATTTCGATTTTCGAGAGAACTATCGCGAAATGGATACTGTATTCCAATAACGAATGAATTAATAATTCATTCGGATAAAGAATAACTTAATAATTTATTCTAGTGGTGGACAAATTAATAGTACGTTCGAATGAAGAATAAATAGATAGAATAATTTGACGAATAATGAATAATTGTTATTGCTGTGAAATATTCGACTAAATGGTACTCGTTCGTGCAATTATTTTCGACGAAATGTTTGCTCGAAGCAATTCGAATAGTGGCCAACTCTGATCCGACTCAATATCAAGGTTTTCGGACAAGAATTAGACGGACATTCAAGCACGTTCGCTACCAGCGACACAAGTATGCGGCGACCAAGATTTTCTAATTAACTCAAAGAACGTTCAATTCTTTTCGTAGATGTCGTCATTTAAAATGATAACTAGACTCGCAGATTTTATGCATTTACGACAAAAACGACGAGGTAAAATACCAAAGTGTATAAACACATCGGACGAATCGAAGAACATTTTTACCTTCTCTTCGATGCATTTAAATTATCGAAAGAAGAAGCGTATTTTTATTTATTTTCTGTCTCTCGCAATTGCGGTAGAAAAATTGTTATTTTACGTTTAGATAATCTACGGCTTCTCTCTTCGACGATATTTCCGTTATATTTTACGTTATACGTTCGTTACAATCCCCGGCGGAAACCGTTCGATCAATTTTTGAAACGCGATAACTTTTTTAAAGCTGAATTAACCCCTTAATGCACAGTTTTTTTTAAAAAGGCCGGCCAAAGAAAATCAATTTTTTTTAATGTAAAAAAGCACAATTTAGAACGTTGTCTTGGCAAAAAAATTACAAAAATACAAAAGTAATGGATATTTATACAATTGGTATGATTTCTAATTTTCAGAATATTACTATTATTATTATTATTGTTATTATTATTGTTATTATTATTGTTATTATTATTATTATTGTTATTATTATTATTATTATTATATTTTATTTTACATTATATTTTAGTAAAATATATATTGAAAAATGAGCGAATCAGAATCTGAATATGAATACGCTGTCGGAAAGCGGCTCACAAGGAAGAGATAAGTCGTAAGTGATAAGTAGAAAAAGGATATATTTTATACTTGAAGAAGTAAGTGTTATAGCTTACAATCCCATGTAAATGATAAATATCAATAAAACGATTGTTTTTTTTTTGCTTTCACATTGTTATTTTCAATTCTCAATTGCATTCGAGTGTGAAAAATTATAGCAACATAAAGTACAACGCCGCTCGAATTATCTCGAGTGTGTACAGTTTGGCCAGTTTGGCGCGCTCGAGTTAACTCGAGCGTGCACGTTAAGGGGTTAAATGAATTGATTTGTTTCAAGTGTTAATTTTCTTCTTAATTTTGCTATTACTTGGAATGAAAAAAAAACAATTATTTAAAGAACGAAGAAGATTAGAAGAATTTATTTGCTAACATTAGAAGAATGTACGTTCTATATAATTTGTTAAGAACTACATTTTTTGCTATGAAATCACGGACTGGTTTCAGTTGTTACGCGGATGTGTCTCAAGAGTTAGATTGAAAAGGATGTAAAACGAAAAATAAGCAAGAATTGACACGTTATTTAAAATTCTAAATTAAAAATTTTGTTAAAATATATGTCAGTTAACAATTTTTTTTTAGATGTTACCGAAATGTTTAGTTTCTTAAAATTAATTAAGAATGTTCTTATTTTCGACGAGAAAAATAGAACCTGCGAAACTCTAGAATCCGGTGCTGGTTATTGCGTAACAGATGATTTATCGAGACAACTCTTTTTCTAAAGGAGACCGTCCGTTAAATAATATTCCCAGTGGCTGGTTTATCGCAGCGGCGGGTAATAGAAACTACAACAATTGTGTCTGGCGTAGCACGCTGTACATAAAAGGTATCCTCCTCCGAGATCCCGGCATTCCTAGCAATACCATGGATTCCAGCTTTTCCGTTAATGAGAATAATTAGCGGACGGAGGTCGTTGCACTTGCGTATACGGCTTAAGGTCGCGCTAAAGTCTCCATTGAATCGAACGTGGGACCCGCGGCGCGCTTTCAGTTTCCGGGATCTTGGAGATTAAGCGAACGCGAACACACCACCGGACCGTACGCGATACTCCCGATCCTTTTGATCATCGTTGCACTCTGATTTTCCTACATTTTACTTGAAACTTTACGCGAGAATCATTCGACTGGCTCGAATTGGCTCGAGCACGAAAGCAACGCGATAAAATACAGAGTTTTGACAAATAAACTACAACAACTGACTACAACGATATTAAGCAAAGAATGTGCAATGCCATTTAAAAAAAATGAAGGTGACCTCGATATTTTATTGAAAATATAACAATTCGTTTAAATCCGATATTGAATCGTGTTTTTATAAGAAACCGATAGACTTTTGAAAGAAAAAACAGTGTGCACAAGTTAAGGAAATGTAGCCTGTACATTGTATGTAATAATATTTTTAAAGTTGATGCACATTTAGATTGCAATTCGCTGGAATAATAAGAAAAATTAGAGAACGATGTTTTCCGGACTTTTTTATCTGAGTCTATAACGAAATTTCATTGAAATAGGTTGACGCATAGTCAATCTATTGCCACTGAAAGATGTGAAAATTGCTTGTTTCTGGTTGAAATTCGTGAATAAATGTTCGTTACAGACTCGGATAAAAAAGTTGAAAAAACGAGAACCTTTTGTTTTGTTTTGTCATTTCAAGTAATAGCAAAATTGTAACAAAGTAGTTTAGTTACTGTTTAGTATCCTGGTCCCTCTGTTATCTGAAAAAAAATTCAAATCGTTGATTCTAGTTTTAAGAAATTTACTTCGTTTTAAAAAGTGTTCGAATATTAATTGGATTATTATATATATATATTGTAACAAACATATAAAATTGTAAAAAAGTAGTTTAGTCATTGTTTAGTATACCAGTCCCTCTATATATATACACAGTGACTCCAATTAATATTCGAACACTTTTATATATATACATATAATACACAGTATACAGTATAATACAGTAATATACAGTAACAAGTATGTAGTACATCTAGTATAAAAGTATATATGTATATGTATATATATATATATATAATATATTACTGTATTATACTGTATATTACTGAATTTTACAGTATATATATACACTGTAGCAAACTTCTAATCATCACTGTAGTATCTGCATCGATGATTCCTCCAGACACGTAGACGCAGCTCGTCGCTGGTCGAGACGCGGGTCGATCTCCGATCTGTTTTTTCGCGTTTCTGTCCTAACGGAGCCGTTAATTGCTCGGTTTTCTAGCGCGAAAGCGAGTCGTATTCTTGCGCGAGGAAACAGCGAGGAACGATTCCCTTTAGAATATTCATAGGCCCGAGAAAATTGATCCGGCGGGCGCAACTCGTGCCGACACCAGAGGTCGTTTAATTGGCAGGTCGGCAATTAGGCGATTAATTAAGTGCGATTAAGGCGTAACAGGAGGAATGAACGGTAGGCTCTTCTTGCGTAATAATGCTCGTGGCAGTGAACCTGAAGCCCGAGCCACTTGGTTTCTCACGTCGCGTCGCGTCGCGTCGCGTCGCGTCGCCCTCGACGGGCCCCGAGAAGCGCGTACGCGCGGAAAAACATCTGCCCGCTTCGCGTACGAGCGAGCGCGCAATCGTCCCGCGCGGGGTCCGTTCTTGCTGACGCGTCCCTCTACCGCCATAAAAGCGGACGAGAGCCTTCATGGTTCGAGAGAATTACGCAGTTGCTAGATCGTTTGAGAAATTTTCATCAGGTTTATTCTTCGGTTTTACGTTCGATTAGGCAGCGGCCGTTAGCTAAGCCTGCGTTCAATTTCCATTGCATCCAAATCATTTTATAATCACTGGTAACGAATGGCAAATTGCACAATCGGGACTTATGCGACGAAATTGCAGGGTTCGCTTTACGGTGACTTCGGAAAATATTTGAGCAAGAAATTTTGTTCTTTTTTCTTTTAGCAACGGCACCACTTGTACGAGCGTGTCCGATATATAAACTCTCGTTTATTATTTATATTTTCCTGTACCGTACGTACGTACATGTTTACTGTATCTACTATACAGGGTGTCCCAGGTTTTAATGTTCAAACTCTTTACTTTTTCAGTCGCTATAGATAATGGAATTCGTTTGGATCGAAAACGAAATCGAAATGTACAATGCATTGATATTTGGTGCACGAATGTTCAAACTTTGTTAGTGTATTCTATGGCACGAAGTATGAAAAAAATGTTATGTAAACATAGGTCATATAGAGCTTTATTAAGGAGTTATAACAAAAATTCAGAATAGGAATAGTAATCAGCTTGCTGTTACTGCGAGCATTGGCTTGAATAGATCTGCACATGCCATGTGTTTATGTAAGCTGTGTTTATTAATACATTTCAAAATGTCTACCGTTGTTGACAAATACATGAGTGACATCGATCGAAGATCGAATTTATGACCGTGCGAATTTCGTTTCTATTCTCTTTCATTTCATTGAACGAATTTTTGTTCTTAATAAAGCTCTATATGACCTATGTTTACATAACATTTTTTTCTTACTTCGTGCCATAGAATATACTGACAAAGTTTGAACATTAGAACCTGGGACACCCTGTATATCTATTGTATTATACGTTCCACACTATTTCTTACATTTTCTTCTTACTTTTGTATTGCGTCATTGTGTAGGCTGTATGAGTCACAAATTAGTCCCCACGATTTTTCAACCTCTCCCGATGGTCCGACAAAGTTATGTTTTCCATCGAGGTTAATTGGCATTTAACCGACAAGAAATTACAATAGTTTAAATTTAAAAAGAAATTGATTTTCGATAGAAAAACAAGGTCACCGTTATGTTTTTAAATGAAACTTGGTAATTTCAACTTCGTAGTATTGTAGGCGACTTCGAGGCGAGTTCAACGACCTGCTACACGATGACCTTCGGATGATATCGAAGGAAAAATTACCATGAATCGATTGTCAGAATATTTGGTTTTATATAAATTTTTCTTTTGTTTCGTGCGTTATACGGTCTGAAATTGAATGAACGAGCATTTGTAATTTTTACATTCATTTATTTGTGTTTACATGCGTGACCGTGGCGTTGTGTATCGCCGAATTATTTTAAATATTGTTGCAATCGATTCATGGCAATTTTTCCTTCAATGCCATCCGAAGGTCATCTTATAGCAGGTCGTTGAATTCGTCTCGACGTCGCCTACAATACTGCGAGGTTAAAATTATCTAGTTTCATATAAAAATATAACGGCGACCTTGTTCTTTTTTATCGAAAATCAATTTCTTTTTAAATTTAAACTATTGCAATTTCTAGTCGGTTAAGTACTAATTAACTTCGATAACTATCGGAAGGAGCTGAAAAATCGTGGCGACTAATTTGTGACTCACCCGGTATATGTACATTTCTTTTTCTGTTTTTATTGTACTCGTGTGATAGCTATAAAATTTCTAGCTAAAATTTTTACGCAATAAAATTAGCTAAAACTTCTCTCTCTCTATATTTGTTTACTTCCTCTTCTGTAAGAAAGGTTTTTTATTCGTATACATGAATAAATTGTTATTAATTTAAAATTATGAAAAATTGTCGATCTTTGGACCGATATGATCGTATTAATTAATCTAGACTCATTCTAAAGCTATGATTTCTTTCATTTGTACTGCGTATAGTAATTTCTCCCAGTAATGTTCGTAGGTCGGAATTCAAACCGGCAGATCTGAGAATACTAAGTTGCGATTCTTCGAGCCTCGCGGCTCGTTTTTATGGAAACTCGGGGTAGTCGGCAAAAGATGGCAGTGGCTAGCGTGCCGGTGTACATTAATATGAATACATAGGAATTCCAAAAAAAAAACAATGACTGAACTTTTTTACTTCTAATTTTTTGCCACGATTCGAAGGCAATTCGCAGGCTACATATCACGATTCGAAGGCAATTCGTAGGCCACATGCCACGATTCGAAGGCAATTCGCAGGATATATGCCACGATTCTAAGACAGTTCGGAGACCACAAACCACGATTCGAAGGCAATTTAGAGGTCACATGCCACGATTCGAAGGCAATTCGCAGGCCACATGCCACTACTCGAAGGAAATTCGGAGGCCACATGCCACGATTCGAAGATAATTCGGAGGTCACGTGCCACGATTCGAAGGCAATTCGCAGGCCACAACCCACGATTCGAAGGCAATTCGGAGGATACATGCCACGATTCTAAGACAGTTCGGAGGCCACAAACCACGATTCGAAGGCAATTTAGAGGTCACATGCCACGATTCGAAGGCAATTCGCAGGCCACAACCCACGATTCGAAGGCAATTCGGAGGATACATGCCACGATTCTAAGACAGTTCGGAGACCACAAACCACGATTCGAAGGCAATTTAGAGGTCACATGCCATGATTCGAAGGCAATTCGCAGGCCACATGCCACTATTCGAAGGAAATTCGGAGGCCACATGCCACTATTCGAAGGTAATTCGGAGGTCACATGCAACGATTCGAAGGTAATTCGGAGGCCACATGCCACGATTCGAAGACAATTCGTAGGCCACATGCCACGATTCGAAGGCAATTCGCAGGATATATGCCACGATTCTAAGACAGTTCGGAGACCACAAACCACGATTCGAAGGCAATTTAGAGGTCACATGCCACGATTCGAAGGCAATTCGCAGGCCACATGCCACTACTCGAAGGAAATTCGGAGGCCACATGCCACGATTCGAAGATAATTCGGAGGTCACGTGCCACGATTCGAAGGCAATTCGCAGGCCACAACCCACGATTCGAAGGCAATTCGGAGGATACATGCCACGATTCTAAGACAGTTCGGAGGCCACAAACCACGATTCGAAGGCAATTTAGAGGTCACATGCCACGATTCGAAGGCAATTCGCAAGCCACATGCCACGATTCGAAAGCAATTCGCAGGCCACATGCCACGATTCTAAGGCAGTTCGAAGGCCACGTGCCACGATTCGAAGATAATTCGGAAGCCACGTGCCACGATTCGACGGTCACGTACCTTGTAGCGCCGCGGTTTTTGTTACTCGACTCACAACCAAACAGACCATTTTTTGTTGTCTTCCAAGAATTCACGGCGCGTGCCGCATTACACGCTTGACCGATTCCGTCGACTCTTAGCATCGACGTAGCAATAAATCACATAGACGCAGAACCAGCACAGGGAAATTCACAACAACCCAAAATTTGACATTTTCAGGAGAAATTACTATATAGAATGATCTGACCGGTGGATGAACACTTGAGATGCACGTTTGCTAAAATTATTGTTATTTAATTATCGTAAGCAAACTGTTTTACGATTCTCGTATTTTGTGATAGTTATAGCTTTTTTACAAGTGTAATATATAAGATTTAGTGACAAACCGTCGCGAGAGAAATATTTATTCTAATTAATCTCTATATAAAATATAAAACTTCCCAAGGCAGTTCAGCATTTACTTCGCGAATTTCAAGAACATAAACGGAAAACGAAGAAAATGAAATAATTAAAACATAAAATTCTAACGTTAGATTGCCTCTGTGCACGGAAAATGATCAACGTTAGAAAACTATTATTTACCGTACGAGTTTGCGCGGCGATAAAGATGTTCAGGAAATAATTATACAAACAAGGAATTTAGAAATTCAGGTGCTGGTGGTTGCAGGATAGCGTACGGAGGTGCGAAAAACAATTTGTTAGAGAACGGTTATGAAACGGAAAAAATGAAATGTACAATGGAGGAAGTATGTATTGTGCAGGAAGAAAGAGGAGAAATTAGTCGAATGCTTAGGGAAAGTAGAAAGCACGTTGAGAAAAAAAATCAGAGAAGAAAGGACTGTGTTGAAAAAGTCGTAAGAAATAGAGAGCCAGATTTATCGTGTTTTTGTATTATAGTTTCTTGAAACTTCGGATAAATAATTGCGAGGCAAGTACGTCTCATTGTCTCGGTTGATTGATCTCGATTATTAATCCGTTGCATTCAAGACAATAATTGATAATTATGGCACTTCTAAAAATAAAAATTGTTATTTCATATAATCTGTATCGGTGCGATCTTGTGGCAAATTCTGTGCCAAAACGACTCTGATTACTCGACTGCGGTTTTCACGTATTTATAACAAAAATTAGTCAATCGAACACAGAACAGTGAAAACGTTTGAAGAATTTTAAAATGCCGTTGTATTATTTTTAAATCGATAAAGTAATCAATGAAAAAGAGGATACGTTCGTCTAGCTTCTAAATAAATGCGTTTGATGTTTTGATAGCTGATCCGAGAAAATTCTGCGAGTGCAAAGGATTAATGGCACTGAACCTTGTAGAATATTTTGAGGAAAAACTGTGCAGAAAAATAGAGAATTTCTGGCGGAAAGCCATTAGAATAGATCCGATGAGGCCAATTTCTACGGATCAACTTTAATCGGAGCAACCGTGCACAAACGATTCCCATGCAAATCGCCGGTTTCTCTCGCGCAGCCCTCTTGCCGAAGGGTGCTCTAATTCAATACAGGAAAGCGAGGAGATTGATTTCGCGTCTACAGAGGGGCACAAAGCATACATCCATTGTCTTTGTTGTCTGCTCGAAAAGTCGCCCCTTTTATTTGGCTTCGCATGGGCAAAACTTGTCTCTGTTATTTCTGTGTGGGTTTAAGGAAACATCCGAAATGCGTTCAGATTCTAGATATTAACACTAATTCTTCTTTTTGGCAATATTTCTTTATTTTATTTTCTGTGGTAAATAATAAGACTTACTGTGCAGTTCAAAATGGACGGTTATGGATTTTTATTTTTTTTTAAATTGTTGAAATTATAAAGATCATTTTACAGAAAATAATTGAATAAATTTTTTAATTCTGCCATACATTGTAATCAAAATAACAAAAGGTCTTTAGACCTTTATTATATTATAGTATTATAAATAATAATATTTATAATAATAATATTATAAATAATGTGTTGCATTATTTATTATTATTTATAATGAATCACACGTCGGTCAACTGAACTCGGTAAGTTTAATCTAAATAATAATATACAAAATAATAATAATATAGATATCAGAGTCGAAAGGGTTAAGCGTTGAATCGGATATTAGACTTTGGCTGATAGAGATAAATGAATAGAAAATAAATAAGTGATGGAAAAATCGATAAAACGGATGCCAAAAGTAATCTAAAAAGTAATTAAAAGACGCGGTGGGTATATCGGCAAAAAGAAAATTAACGTTATAACATAACCTATCGGTTTCTCAAATGTATTTAATTTTCTATAAGTGTCATAATACTTTTGATGGGCGGAGTGGGGGGGGGGGGGGTACGTCGGTTTCCCTTAGAGCGACAGATACATTGTGTTAACGAAAATCCTCTCCTGACCACAGATCTCAAAGTGATTCGCCATTTAAAGCGTATAAGTGATTGACGGTTAGAATGCGGAATCGATGCATTTATAGCACGAATCAGTGAATGAAGCATCGTTAAACGTCTGGATAAAATTTAATTACATTTCCGTTTCCTCTGCTTACTCTATTGAAAACTTTAATGCGCGTATTAAATATCTGCTTAATTCTCAGCTTTTCTAGTCGGCGGGGATGTAAATAAGTTTCCTCGAGCCAGAAAAAAATTAATTTGCACCATTAAAATATATATTTCCTTTTCATTGCAGTTTGTTCGTCTAATTGCGGGAAAATGATAGAACAGTAGACATTTCGTTTTAAAATTTCCTTGAAAATATCCAGTCGAATAAACATTATAGTAAATACTATCGTGTGGCTGTAGCTTTAATCGAACGGCATTATATTACGTTATGTAACGGTATTGTATATGTGGATAACAATAAATTTTCTAATGTTCATGTATAATAATAAATTGTCTAACGTACGTCTATAGTAATAAATTGTCTAATGTACGTCTATAGTAATAAATTGTCTACTGTACATGAAGAATAATATTTCCAAATAAAGTTGAAGAATAAAATTGTCCAATATACATATACAATAATAAATTGTCCAATATGCGTATACAATAATAAATTGACATGCATGTACAATAATATATCGTCCAATGCACGCGTACAATAATAAATGTTCCGTTATATTTGTACAGTAATAAATTGTTTAATATACATGTACAATAATAAACGGTCCAATGTACATTTATAGTGATAAATTGTTCAACGTACAATAATAAATTGCCCGTCATTCCACGGCCAGAAAAACAAAGGCAACGTACTTTGCATATAAGAGGCCAAGAGCGAATCAAACCCTTTGATAGAGTGAAATTGAAAAATTTGCGTAAAGAGTAGACGCGGCTTAAAAATTGCTTATTCGTTGGCCAAGGTAAGGGTTAAAAATCAACAAGTAGCCCGAAATGCGTGTCGAAAAGCGAATGGGAACCGTGGAAAGCCGCGCAAGCAACAGAAAAGCAGATGCTTTTCGCCGTCGGTATATCACGTTTTGCGGACCCCATCATCCCCCTTTAGCCACCTGATCATGTCCTCTCGTTCCCTCTTGGCTCGGACGATGGGATAGCCTCGTTCCGGCTCGATTTCCGGGCCAGCGAATATTCGCTCACCTCTTTTTTTCGCGTTCCTCTTTTTGCCGATGGCCGCGTGCGAAACGAAACGGGATTGTTTGAACGGTTGTTTACCGATCGAAGGGGAATTGATTCGAACGCAACGGCCCACATTCGGATTCGTTTTCGAATACCTGCCATTGGCATCCGAATCATCAAAAAGCAAACGTTCCCGCCCTCGCTCGTCCTTTTGTCTATCGTCGCTTTGCCCCGTTGCGGTCGATTCCGAGCCTCGAAACGCACCGCCGCAACGACCGAAAGAGCAGCTTCGACGTGTTCGCTTTTATGTAATTTAGTTATGAGATATTTATTATGTAATTTGTTAAGACACGCCTGGTAAGCCGCTTGCGTAAGCACCGCTGTTACGATGCTTGATTCGCCGCGCGAATTACGACACGTTCTTGCCGGCGGGAGCGATAAGGGATGTGCTAATTAATCGGGGAAACGGTTAGAGGCGGTTTTTAACCATCGGCTCTCCGCGCATTCGCCGCGTGCAATGAAAATATTTCGACGCTGAGAAACCGCGAGGACGTTTCCACGAAGTGGGTTCGTCGCGACGCGTCGCCGCGTTGTAACTCGTGTCAACGTTATTGTCTTCGACGTTATTTATGTTCTATTTTCGTTGTTGTTATAACGCACCTCCTCGGCTCTATTCCTTGGATAAATACCACTCGGTAAAAAATGTAAATATAAAATATTACGAAAGAGTCTCTGTTTTTAGAGACGTTCTTCGCTTTCTTGGGGAATAAACGCCGCTATTGGATAGCTCGTACGCTCTTTCTCGTCTCTTTCACAATAAGCCTGCAAAATCAATGGAAACTGCCGTCGAACGGCACGAACAACTGGTACCTTTGAAAAGTTTACAGAGTTCAAACGGTTCAATTAAAACTGCCAGAACGTTCGCCCGTAAGTAACGATCTCCGTGTAAAAGAAACGCAAATGTTACACAGCGGGGTGATTTTTCTTTCTTCGTTCCGTACGCTCGGAGAGACCCGAGGAGACCCTAAGTGCTTGCGACGACAGTCATCTAACATATTGCATTCTGGCATTCTCGGCCGCAGATACGATACCGAACGGTCGATCTTTCCTGGAGCCGACATTTTGCCATTACCAGCCGGGAATCGAGGAAGCAATTGAAAAGTTTTCTGCGAAATTTAATGGGTGTTTGAATAACGTTGTTAAAACGACACACGGGACATCATGATACTTCGCCGTGCGATGGAAACGAATTTCTATGCGCGATTTCACCGGTTCGTTCGCGATCGTGCCGCAAGATTTTCAGCTCTCTCGCGATACACGGCCGAGAAGCGATCGATTTCTCGTTAATGCGCGCGAGCGCCGACCTCTCTACGCGCACGTACCGCATACGTGTACGTTATTACGTACGTATGCACAGACGTAAATGTAAACGATCGCGAGATGAGAGTCACGATCGGGACGCGTTTCGAGCTGTCCGATCCGAGGGAACTTTCGCCACGTTTTGAGAAACGTTGCACGCGCGGAGACATTTAAATGGATATCTAAGAAAGGACGAGAGGGTAACTGAGATGTATGCAGATCGATCTGGGGCAACTTTTCGTTCGCTGGACAGAGCCGAAACTTCTTTGCGACCTTTCCTTTGCACTTTAAAAGACCTTTTCATTTCACAAAGGAATTCCTACGGGTCGGACATTTCGATCTTTCGAACTCTTTGAAAGAGCTGACTAAAATGAGAAAGTATGGTAGAAGAAATATCAACTGTAACCCATTGAAAATCTATGCTATAGCCCGTTCCAGCGAGAAAAGTTTACGAATTAATAAACGGCATCGAAGATGGCGTGGTTTCAGATCGGATTAGAGACGCTGCAGAAATTACTAGACGCAAATCAATGTCGCAACGGTTATTTGAGATCATAAAAAACAATGGTGGACCAACTAAATGTTAAGTTTCTTTCGTAATTAATTAATTCCTAATTGCATTCGTGATAATTTTTTTAAAATAAAAATACAAGAGTATTAAGCGAGCCAATATCTATATTTCGCACAGAATTTCCATATTATTATAATATCGATATAATAACCGTACTCATAAAAATTACATTATTTATTTATTTATTGAAATGTGTAAGATTATTATATATAAAATTTGTTTAGCTATTTATTTGTATCATTCGCCGTGTGCTCTTTGTAAATCACGCGAGACGAAAACTTGATACGTCTGCTCCGTATGCGGATTGGCGCCAGGGTTGCAAAAAAGTATCGAGAATACGCGTTACTTTTTTTTTTTCGTTTTCTTCGATTCTTCGACGGAGAAACGCTTATGAAATCTGCCGGTGTTCCGCGTACCGTGGCATGCATGCGAAAATAATTCTGCGTATCGTAACGGGAAGGAGAAGACATGCAACTAATATCAGTCGCCGTGTGACTATCAACTATCGAATATGATCGTATATATGATAATAGTTCTTCTTGTACGAGTTTCTTCACTGTCTTCGTATTTCTTCAAAGCGTGCCCCGACGTGTTGAATCTATCGAGCTCTAAAAGCGACCGATGTCTGTTTCTTAGTAAGAATGACCAGCTTGAATTTATCGAGACTTTTCGCCATATTTATTATAATGCGTGCTTGAATGAAGAATTTATTCGATCGTTTCCTATGACAATGTCTTCCTAGTTTCGACGAGTTCAAAATGAACAATGTAAAACCGGTCGTTTCGACTGGCACGACTGGATTATTGTTAATTCGCATCCAACTGTATGAACAAGAGGGACAGAATCGATAATTGACATTACAGTAATGTCTCCCTAATTGGCGCTCAGATTGTGCACAAAAATGGACAATTTTGGAAGAGGAGATACGATTATTTCAGCTCGTTTTTATAGTTACCGATTGTCAAGGTTATATTAGGCACCACTAAAAAATGTTTATATCACATTCCAAAATAATTCTTGCATCAAGAAAATTTAGATTTGGAAAATTGTCAAAAGTATCATTGTTGTATAAGTCACAAGACCCAATTTCACACGCATAAAATGCGCTCTGTCATATAAAATAGAGACAGCGTAGGCCAGACAAATCATTTTAGATTTACAGTTGAAATGGCGTCGAGTGCAAAAGGTTAAAAGCTGAAAGGCAATTACGTAGAATTTGCTGTATACAGCAATGTCTCCCTAACTGACGCTCGGATGGTCCACAAAAATGGACAATTTGGGAGGAGAAGATACGATTATTTCAGCTCGTTTTTATAGTTACCGTTGTCAACAACTATAAAAACGGGCCGCAAGGCTCGACTAATCATATCTTCCTTTCCCAAATTGTCCACTTTTTTGTGTACACAGTAATGTCTCCCTAATTGACGCTCAGATTGTGCACGAAAAAATGGACAATTTGGGAAGAGGAGATACAATTATTCGAGCCCTGCAACTCGTTCTTATAGTTGTTGATAATTCGTAACTATAAAAACGAACCGCAATTTTCTCTTCCAAAATTGCCCATTGTTTACAAACATACTACAGTAAATTCTCCTCAATTGACGCTCAGATTATACAGTAATGTCTCTCTAATTGACGCTCAGATTGTGCACGAAAATGGACAATTTTGGAAGAGGAGATACGATTATTCGAGCCCTGCAACTCGTTCTTATGGTTGTTGACAATTCGTAACTATAAAAACGAAGCGCAAGGCTCGAGTAATCGTATCTTCCTTTCCCAAATTGTCCATTTTTGTGTGTACAGTAATGTCTCCCTAATTGACGCTCAGATTGTGCACGAAAATGGACAATTTTTGGAAGAGGAGATACGATTATTCGAGCCTTGCAACTCGTTTTTATAGTTATTGACAATCGATAACCATAAAAAACGAGTCACAAGGCTCGAACTATCGTATCTTCTCTTCCAAAATTGTCCATTTTTTGTGGACAATTGAGCGTCAATTAGAGAGACGTCACTGTACACTCCGTAAACGTAAAGCATTGAAACATCTTCTTAACCGCACAGACTTAAACATCTACGTCGGAAAAATTCAAATTCATCAGACGTAATAATTAGCCTGCAAAACTTTATGCAAATTCCGCTTCAACAGTCTTCGTTTCCTCCATCGAGACACTTAATGAATAAAAAAATATAAGTAAACCGTGGATTTCTATGCAAAATAGAAATTTTTTGCATCGATTGAAAGACGCGGGAACTACAAAGCCATTCGTTTCTTTTTCAATAATTTGAACGAGTTGAGAATAATTTTAACTATTTTGCTGGTCCATTAATTTCTCTCATAACTGTCATAACTGCCACAAAATTCGCGGCCCAGCGGTAATTTTTAATTTACTATCAAGTTCACCGACGACATCGGTCCGCCACACGGAAGATCGATAATTAGTTTCAAAATTATCTCCAGAAATGCGATCGTATCTGCGCTGCTAACCATAAGTTACGGAAAAAAAAATAAGTGCGTAAATCTAAATAGCGAATGCCACATCGAGACGCGTCTCGCGGGTAACCAACGACCGCGCGCGGCGAGAATCCAAAGCTCGCCTGAAATGACGATGACAAACGCGCTACAATAGGAATGATTTTTCGAGACGATGCCGGGCGTCGCGTCTCGATTCGGAGAAATATCTCCCCCCCCCCCTCCGGTTTCCGCGGCGCTCGGCCGAAAGCTAATATTTCTTTGCGTTCTTTGCGTTCCGTGCGGGGGCCCCGGAGCCTCCAGCAATTATTTGCACGGCGGCGATGTTTTCTCGAAGTTCTCGAGCCGTGGCGGGGATGCTTCCAGTCGCGGCGCGCCGTTTCCACGCCTAGAGATATATCCGCGGCGCATTAGTGACATAATTTTCCCGGTATATTTCTGTAACGCGGCGAGGGAGAACGGGCGGCGAAGAAAGGGGAGGGCAAGTGAGAGTCTGGCGACGCCGGTCGTCTGGGCCTCTCTCGCTTAGACGAGTTTATCGACATCGCATTTCCGCGTTTTCGTTGCACAACACCTGTTCGCTGCCCGTATAATCTCCTGCTCTCCGACCGCCGCCCACGCGACAATCACCGCGATCGATGAAATCGATCGGGAGACCCATTGTCCGAGTCCCTTTGGAAACCCCGTTCTTCCAACCGAGCGTTTAATCTTAATCGCTTTCGTTCGTCTTTCATTCTCTTTTTTTTCCTTGGCGGCGCACGACGATGAGTGATTAGAGAAATGGGCCTATTATGAAATTAAACTTGTTAAGTACGAATACAATAATGTCTCTCTAATTGACGCTCGGATTGTCCACAAGAATGGACAATTTGGGAAGAGGAGATACGATTATTCGAGCCTAGCGGTTCGTTTTTATAGTTACGAATTGTCAATAACTATAAGAACGAGTTGCAGGACTCGAATAATCGTATCTCCTCTTCCCAAATTGTCCATTTCTGTACACAGCCTGAGCGTCAGTAAGGGAGACATTACTGTATTTGCTTAGGTGAACAGGGCGAAATTCTTTCCTGTCGAATCGTCGCGTGCGGTTCGCACGTTGCTGACACGGTGGTGACAACGCGTATAATATCGCGACCGTTCTGTGATAATTACAATTACCGAGGCGCAGTAAATTCTCTCCAATTGTCTCTCAGCTTGGAAACAAGAATGGACAATTTGGGAAGAGCAGATACGATTGTTCGATCCTTGCGGTTCATTTTTTATAGTCACGAATTGTCAACAACTATAAAAACGTGCTGCAAGGTTCGAATAATCGTGTCTCTTCTTCCTAAATTGTCCATTTTTCTGCACAATCTGAGCGTCAGTTAGGGAGACATTGCTGTATTCAAAAATGGACAATTTTGGAAGAGAAGATACGATTATTCGAGCTTCGCGGCTTGTTTTTATAGCTTCCGATCGTCAACAATTATAAAAACGAGGTGCGAGGCTCGACTAATCGTATCTCCCTTTCTCAAATTATCCATTTTTGTGTGTACAGTAATGTCTCCCTAACTGACGCTCAGATTGTGCATAAAAATGGACAATTTTGGAAGAGGAGATACGATTATTCGAGCTCTGCAACTCGTTCTTATAGTTGTTGACAATTCGTAACTATAAAAACGAACCGCAATTTTCTCTTCCAAAATTGCCCATTGTTTACAAACATACTACAGTAAATTCTCCTCAATTGACGCTCAGATTATACAATAATGTCTCTCTAATTGACGCTCAGATTATCCACGAAAATGGACAATTTGGGAAGGGGAGATACGATTAGTCGAGCCTCGCGGCCCGTTTTTATAGTTGTTGACAATCTGTAACTATAAAAACGAGCTGAAATAATCGTATCTTCACCTCCCAAATTGTCCATTTTTGTGGACCATCCGAGCGTCAGTTAGGGAGACATTGCTGTATACAGCAAATTCTACGTAATTGCCTTTCAGCTTTTAACCTTCTGCACTCGACGCCATTTCAACTGTAAATCTAAAATGATTTGTCTGACCTACGCTGTCTCTATTTTATATGACAGAGCGCATTTTGTGCGTGTGAAATTGGGTCTTGTGACTTATACAACAATGATACTTTTAACAATTTCTCAAATCTAAATTTTCTTGATGCAAGAATTATTTTGGAATGTGATATAAACATTTTTTAGCGGTGCCTCGGGGTCGCCAGTCGAGCGCAAAGGGTTAATACGTACCGCGTGAGTCGCGTATGGGTGGCACTACTTTTTAACTAGATTTTTGAAATTCATTTTTATTGTAATGTATTGAGCTAATAGAATGTTACTAGGATTTGTAAAATACGAAATAGCTGAACCAATATTTCCTATGGAAATTTTGCACTTTCTAGTTTCGGTTTCATTAATTAAATGACGTTGATGTTGTGTGCATTTTTCGAATTAATATTCGGCACTTAAGGTGTTAAACAAAAATTGACAATTTGGGTATCGGAGATACGATTATTCGAGCCTCGCGGTTCGTTCTCATAGTTGTTGACAACAGCGACTATAAAAACGAGCCGCGAGACTCGAACGATCGTGTCTCCACTTCGCAAGTTGTCCATTTTTGTTTACAAGCTGAAGTGGAAAATTGGGGAGGATTTACTATAATTCCTTTCTTCGAAATTGAAATGAAACTCTGTTCCTATATTATTAACATTTAAACAACTCGACTACACGTAGGCACGCGATAAGTATGAATATTCTTTTGCGTTTAAAAATTTATTACTCGACTGCGGATGTTTATGCGTTTCTGTTATTTACGCAATTTAAAACTGTCGAAACACGTGGCACGCAATCATCAATGAAGTTTTTCTTTTATTCTCATCGCAAGGAATTTTCTAGTTCGAAAGTTGAATTCGTTCGATCGCTTTTTCGCTCGTTATCGTTTTTTGCGGCATTGTATACGATAACCTCGAATTTGCATAAAGACCCGTATTCCAATTATTATCACAGGCGAAAGCGTCTCATCGTCGCACGCGCGAAGACCGCGAGTTCATTGTTGTACAATTTTTCTTTAAAAAAAATTACAACTGGACCTTAGATCTTCACGAAAAACAAAAGTTTCACCATCGACAATCGTACAAAACGGAAATTAAACAAAAATAAACCCTTTAAAAATGTTAACAAATTAAATATAATAACATTATTTAAATTCTTCTTATTCTCAATTTCTATGTATCGGCTACTCGTTTCCGCAATAAATGTGCAATCTCCGCAGGTCAATCGTACACGGTTCGAATCATCGACAAATTTCTCAACGTTCGAGATATCAGTGTTCGAATACTTTCGCGGTGAACGTCACAGGCCGACGCAGCGTCTCGTTCCCGACGCGGCGCAAAAGTTTCCCAATTTTCGCGCTCGCGTTTTCCTATCGGATCGGAGTCGCGGAAATCCCGAGATCACGCGAGTCACCCGGTAAATGGTTCCACGCGTGAGACCGGCCGAAGATATTCCTGAAGCGACCATATATCTTTGAAATTGCGTAACGTGCGCCGAGCACGTCGGAAAGAGAGAAAAAGGCGTCTCGTGCAGGAGAGGAGAAAGGGTGTGCGCGAACGGCGACGGGGTGCAGGAACAGAGAGGGAAAGAAAGAGGGAGATTGGCAGAGGGATAGAGAGATGGAGAGAAGAGGAAGATAGAGAAAGAGAAAGAGCGAGAGAGAGAGAGAGAGAGAGAGATGAAGAGGAATAGAGAGCGAAGGAGAAAAACAGGGAGAGAAGGAGAGATAGCGAAAGATAGAGACAGAAAGAGAAAAAGAGGGAGAGAAAGGGAGATAGCGAAGCATAGAAACAGAAAGAGAAAAAGGGAGATAGTGAAATAATAGAGAGAGAGAGAGAGAGAGAGAGAGAGAGAGAGAGAGAAAGTGGGAATCGCGCGGATAGGTAGAGCGCGGAGAAGATAGAGGAGGAAATCGCGCGCTCGGCTCTCGTTGCAACGAGAGATTGGCCGTAGAAAGTGCATTGGGAAAGCGAACGGGCAAGCGCATGAACGCGACCATAAATTATTTGTCCCGCGGTCGCGTATATGCGCGCCGCCGCGTGTCCTTTTCCACTCGGCCGAGATTAGCGGAGCTCGTCCTTTAACGATTGCTGGCTCCTTATTAAGCCGAGTCCCGCGGAACCGATATCGAGATTCGAAAGCATCGAAGAGAGAACCGGAAGTTTCACCGAACTCGAAAGCTCCGGATAGAGGCGGCGCGGAGGATAGCTATGCGGAGCGGCGCCGAGCGGAGCGGTTTCACCGAACTCGCGGCAAGATCGAGATATCGGATAGATTACGGGTGCCACGGACCATTCGGACGTAGACTGGAACTCGAGATAAACGTTCATTACCCATCGAATGGACTGCTTCAGGCATGAACCGTTAAATTGAATTTAGCTGTTAGACAAGCAACCGTTCCGACTCCGGATGTTTATGGCCGCGCAGTTTTTCCGCGTTAAACGTTCCTGCCGGCGATCGATGGACGGTCTCGCGCGACAAACAAGTCCGCGGCAAGTTTGCCGCGAGATGGTAAATGCGACGGCAAGTCTCTCGATTTACGCGAATTTCCGGTCCACGGCGGATTTGTTTTCGGCGAGGGAAAATCGCGTAGAATCGCGTTTTCTTTCGCAGTGCAAAAGAAAGAAAATATTTTTAAAAAGGAACAGAGAGCGAAGAAACTCTTATGGGACGATCTAATTAAATCTATGTTTTCGATGTAGCAGACCTTTTTTACTATTAGGCAATTCGCGAGGCTTGGAAGAGTTCGCGAGTTTATTTGTCAATTTTTTTAAACGTATATTTGAAGTTACTTTTTGTGGATTCATTGATGGACTGCGGATTGCATGCACTTATGGTGAAAAGAGCATTGGTGTAATTTAAAACAGCAAGGATAGTTGGAAGAAGTTAAAAACGTCGATATATTGCTTCCCACTTATCGAGATCGCTGAAGAAACTACATCTTGCTGTTAATGCAGATCATCTTCATTTTGTATAAGAATCCGTAGTCCACTAATAAATATTGCTATTGTTCCTAATGAAGCAGCTAAAGGAATCTTGCTTCGATCAATTCGAAGATTCTTTGTGATACGATAAAATTAACCCTTCTACGATGTTTGTAAATTTATTATGTAAGAGGCAATTAATATGAAAATATAAAGAAAAGTCCATACAGTCCAAGATTGCGAAAATTTAACCTTTAAAATTATAGTTTTTCCGTCATCCATAGATAATGTAGATGAATGACGAGAACGAATAGAAAATGCGGGTCGAACAGTACGAGATTCGGAGGAATATTTGCAACTTACTGCAATAAAGATTTTTATTAAATTTGCAGTATTATGGAAGAACGTTTGTTGATGCTGGTCTAATAAACTTGTGTTAATCGAATATTTTTTTCAATATTCTATCCTGTCGATTCTCCGTCGAAAAGATCGACTTTTGGATCGACGTTGTTTGAATACATTTTTCGCTCCTCTCGCCGAGTACTATAAATGCTTAAAATCTTGAACCACTTTTCCTAAAACCCTGTATATCGCTATTATCGCGTCCTCATTTAATAATTCGTCTTATAATAGACAGGTGTACGCGCAATGTTAACAGCAGTGCTAATAATACGTGCTTGCGATTAAATAATGAAACGTTTTCGGCATTAATTTTCCAATAGCCTTCGTTGCAATTAGGAAAGTGAAATCTAGGACGCACGGTCCAAATTCAAAGAACGTATATTAATAGATAATTCGAACTTAAATACGGCTCGTTAATTTGAAATAAAAAATGCGATCGATGCAGCTCCGTCGAGAGGTAGGCGGTTGCTTCGAAATAAATACTTTTAAATATAAACTAGCTTGATTGGCATCCCATGATTCCCTAAAATTTCCACGAGGATCGTGATCTGCCGGCAGGCAGCAGAATACGTTGCGTGTCGTGCTGCATCACATTACATCGGCATTACATCGGCATTACAGGGACGCGTACGTCTCTCCGAGTACGTAGATGTGCCTGGCCGCGGAACAGGAATCTCCGGTAACGAACTATCTCCAGAAGTGCTTATTACGATAATGCTTCGTTAATACTCCGAATCCTTTCCCACGGTGCCGATATTAACGTTTTATCGTAACCGGTGAGTCGAGCCTGCGGCCATTCTCGAGCACGTACAAATATAAAAATGTTCCGAATCGCTGGATCTGCTTCAATCTTTCGTGCGTGACATTCTTTATGGTCGTTTTCGAGCGTGTGAAAAGTGGCCGCAATTAAAGCAGCTTGTCGACGTAAGAATATTGTTAATCGTCGGAATACAGGGAAAATGGAGAGCATTGTGTCGAGAAACGTTTCTTATAGCGTAGCACGATTCGTCTGTGATCCACGATAGGCAGAGATTGTTGATCCCACGGTTAAATTTTTAGCGAGACAAATGTAATCCTAGGATGGATAAATGACTTTATAAAATCTAGGACGAGGGAAATATTTATTATTTAACCTTAACCATCTGATGGTGAAGTTTTGTGAGTTTTTTCGTATTCCACTGCGAGTGTAATAAATACTCAAAGATCTAACTAGATTTTCACGCAAGACACCCGCGGATGACACCGATGCCGGTTAACACGTTCCGTGCCACGTGTACCATCGATGGTACACGCTTGCATGTTTACTTAGTAAACTGAACAAATTGTTTACAAGAAATTTAGAACCGAAGAATCAATTTCCACCGCAAGAATGGGCGTTGATAAGTTTTTGTTACGTTGTTATGTGTACGAGAATTAATATAATTGCACGTAATACATGAAGTTTTAGTAAAATATCAAAGTGTGAAGATTCGAGTAAAAAAAGCTCGGCACGGAACGTGTTAACTAGTAATTAAAGTTAAAAAGTATAATATGAAAATCTATCCTCGATAAAGTTACGCATAATTATTGTAAACTTTGCGGCGGTTTTTATAGTTGCTGACAATCGGTAACTATAAAAACGAGCTGCAAGGTTCGGATAATCGTATCTCCCCTTCCCAAATTGTCCATTTTCGTGGACAATCTGAGCGTCAATTAGAGAGACATTACTGTATAATCTGAGCGTCAATTGGGGAGAATTTACTGTAGTATGCCTGTAAACAATGGGCAATTTTGGAAGAGAAAATTGCGGTTCGTTTTTATAGTTACGAATTGTCAACAACTATAAGAACGAGTTGCAGAGCTCGAATAATCGTATCTTCTCTTCCAAAATTGTCCATTTTTCTGCACAATCTGAGCGTCAGTTAGGGAGACATTACTGTACACACAAAAATGGATAATTTGGGAAAGGGAGATACGATTAGTCGAGCCTCGCACCTCGTTTTTATAATTGTTGACAATCGGGAGCTATAAAAACGAGCCGCGAAGCTCGAATAATCGTATCTTCTCTTCCAAAATTGTCCACTTTTGAATACAGCAATGTCTCCCTAACTGACGCTCAGATTGTGCAGAAAAATGGACAATTTTGGAAGAGGAGGTATGATTATTCGAACCTTGCAGCTCGTTTTTATAGTTGTTGACAATTCGTGACTATAAAAAAATGAACCGCAAGGATCGAATAATCGTATCTGCTCTTCCCAAATTGTCCATTCTTGTTTCCAAGCTGAGAGAGAATTTACTGCGCCTCGGTAATTGTAATTATCACAGAACGGTCGCGATATTATACGCGTTGTCACCACCGTGTCAACAACGTGCGAACTGCACGCGACGATTCGACAGGAAAGAATTTCGCCCTGTTCACCTAAGCAAATACAGTAATGTCTCCCTTACTGACGCTCAGGTTGTGTACAGAAATGGACAATTTGGGAAGAGGAGATACGATTATTCGAACCTTGCGACTCGTTTTTATAGTTGTTGACAATCGATGACCATAAAAAACGAGCAGCAAGGCTCGAACAATCGTATCTTCTCTTCCAAAATTGTTCATTTTCGTGGACAACCTGAGCGTCAGTAAGGGAGACATTACTGTAGTCACGACTCGTTTCCTCCGGAGGTCCGTGAACCGTCTCGCGTGTTCGCCGAAACACGGAACACGTGATAATTATTGTTGTAACGATTCCGCTGCGATTAATTCGACGCATCTACCCGCACACACACATACAGTCACGGTTTAATCGTTACTCGTTATATCCGAAGAAATAAATTGAATAAGTTGAACGCGAAGGAGCGCTTGTTTTTTTCCGATAAAATATCAAATCTGATAACTAAAGCATGTCGCAGAATATTTGTATCGTTTCCCACCGTCGTTAATAAAATCTCGCGATCGGGGAGAAAAGAATAATCGACGCGTGGAAACAATAAATGCTATTGACGAGATGGAATTGATTTGCAACGAGGGACTTGCGTCGGGCGTGTTTACGCTCATTACTAAAGTCTGTGATATAGTCACATGCTAACGAAAAATATGACGAGAGAACGTATAATTAACGATACGGAAGGATCGGTGCTTATTATTTACGAGATGAGGAGATTTAAATTGAAATTGTGGATTTTACTCGGTTTTAACGAAACTGCTGATTCGATACATTTATGACGAGCTTGAAATTTAAATTTAATGAAAGATTAAAGAAATTTAAGAGTATGGATACAGAATTATTGTGAAGAAAGAACATTTTCATTTTGCTCTCTTTTGGCATTTCGTACAGAAAATTTCTGCTAAAAGATCCTTCGACAATAATATACTTAAACGTACACTAACGTAAAATTTTAACGTGAAGGAATCAAATTCTGTAATCCAGGAATCTGCTAGCAAAAACATATTTTAATTTAAACTCTGCTCTTTCAAATAAATCTGAAAGAACATAATTAACTCTGGATCTCTTGAATAAATGAAAATGATCCATCTCAAACTTTTCATTTTGCATTTACCAAAATTCCCTAAAATGGAAATTATCAAATTCGCAATCGATTCGTTGTGCTTCTTCAATTTTCGCACGGAATTACGAATAAGTCGCTATTGTAGGTATAACGCAATATTTATTTTCAACGTGGAAATAAATTATACGGTCGTAGTTATAATAATATCATCGTACGCAGTAAACGTTTATTAAATAATATAAAATTCCAGGAAATTTTCATAGATACATTGAAAAGTTCATTTGTAATAAATTTAATACATAATAATAACATATGATAATAATAACAAAATAATAGTAATAAAATAATAATAATAAAATAAATGGTATAGACTTAGATCATGATAATATCTTTACTCACAGTGAACGTTCATTAAATAATATATAATTGTAGAAAATTTTATTATTTTCACGTACACGATAGCTCTAACGTTTAATAGACAATTCAACGATTTATGTCGCATTACTAAGCATGCCTAATTGCTCGCAACCCACGACAATGACTAATTGATCGAAATTTACAACATTGATTAATTAGTCGAAATCTACAATAACGACTCGAGACAGCAGATTGCGTTGCCGAAACGAGTTCAAAGAAATTTCAAAGCGAAATCGGTAGCGCCAGAGGGAGAGATCGTTCAGCGGCCAACCACGAAAGAGCTCGAGCATGATGAAACCACATCGTCGGACCGGTCCGGAATAATCAAATTAGCGCCGGCCCGGCTATGGTCCCGCAGTAGACTGACAATAGCAGGAACCCGGTTCGGGTTCGTACCGTTGTTATATACAGGGTGCCCGACTTCGTGTACCAGACATTTTACAGGGTGGTTCCGTAGACGAAAATAAGATGAAAGTGTGTGTGTGTCAAAACTGATGACGTTGCGGCGAGCCCTCCATTTACAAGTCATTAACGATTAACTATCCTTGAACGAATGCCAGATTGCTCTAACGCAACGCCGGTGACCTTTTTCTTATCGATCTAAAGCGGAAATTTAATTACCATGCTCCTAAAGATCGCCTAATTGATATTTTACGTAGCTATTAGATTAACCGATGTCCATTAAAAAGATTCCCGATGTCTATGCTATATTAACCGTTATGCTGGTAATCGAATATGCGAGTCGTTTTAAAGCTTCATTATTCGAGACTAAACTTAAACTCTCCATATGCGACTAAAATCTACGGAAAGCAATTTCTCAAACTTCCATTATATTATATATCCGTACAAGAGAAAATTATTTTGACACCTTATCCAGTAAACTAACATTATATTATTATTACTAATTATTATTGCTAATACTATTATTATATTTTAATATAATTAATATTATTATTACTAATTATTATTGCTAATACTATTATTATATTTTAATATAATTAATATTATTATTACTAATTATTATTGCTAATACTATTATTATATTTTAATATAATTAATATTATTATTACTAATTATTATTGCTAATACTATTATTGTATTTTAATATAATTAATATTATTATTACTAATTATTATTGCTAATACTATTATTGTATTTTAATATAATTAATATTATTATTACTAATTATTATTGCTAATACTATTATTATATTTTAATATAATTAATATTATTATTACTAATATTGTATTATATCTAGTAAACTAATATTCGTGAAATTTGAAGCCATTTGGTCTAATTTAGCAAAGTAACTCTATTATAAAAGGCGCGATACTTCCATGAACCATTGTTAATATTTTGGATTTCAAAGCTCCAAGGAGTTGTCAACTCACAGAAAAAAGAAATTTTGCCGAAGGTCGAAGAATTGACTTTTGGTCACAAATTATTGTTTCCCCGGGCCATCGTGCAGCGATTCGCGGCTGGAAGGAGAGCAGCCCCAAAATATCTGGTGCACGTAATCGAACACCCTGTGCATTACTGCATTGTTCGCGGGAGGACGTTCGCAGAGAAGTTTGGAACGCGGCCTCGACCCGAGCCTGTGGATCCACTTGACGGCATTTAGCAGCCCTTGTTTACAAGGAAGTGGCGCGCATCGCATATATTTGCTCGGGTCACAGCATTCGTATTCCAGCCGGCTGTGTGTTCGCCAGTCCGTCCGTCCGTTCCTCCGTCCGTCCGTCCGTCCATCCGACCGTTCGACCGTCCCGTCCGCACTTCGCCATGCAGAAGTGCAGTGTGCGAGTGTGCCTCTAGTGCCGATACGTGCTGGTATGACGGCGAGCCGAGCAATTCCAGGGCTGGTTCGTCCGCGGCGAAAGCTTTTCGCTGGGCTACCCGCTCGAGATCGATTCCAATCGAACGGTATTGTGCGCCGTTCGTTTGAAATTTCATTAACGAAACGTACCCCGCGAATTATGTCTCGGTGGACCGGGGGACAGACGACGCGTTTTGACTTTCGCTTTAACACGTTCAATGCCACGGGGGTCACCGGTGACCGGCACTTAGCTTGGCGGTGACGCCATGGGGGCCACCGGTGACCGGCGCGCCCGAATTGTTAGAAATATATATAATTTCAAACAAATGTCAATATCTAAAATTTTGTATTATTGCCATCGTCGATTCAAACAGTGACCCCTGTCGCAATTAACATGTCAAACATGGTTATACACTGTAACTTATCTATTACAGATAATATTTCAACATTATATGTATCACATAAAAAAAAATTCATCGTGGCGTCACGGACAATTTCTGTAAAACCGGCGTGGCATTCAACGTGTTAATCCTCGGTGTCCTCGATGACTTGGTGGCTGTGTCACGAGTGACCCGCTTCAAGATAAGGCTACGTGTGATCGATAAGTACTGGACCGCGAATAGCAATTTTTATTCGTCGTAACTGAAAATCCGTCGGTTCGTTCGGAAAGTAATTTCATTTTTCAAAACAAAAGAGAAACTAAGAGCAACACCAATATCAATGAAACAATAACGGAACCAGTGATCTTGTTCCTACATTCCAGACAATATTGCATCGTTGGTTAAACTTTTCCGAACATTTTATTACGTCCGAGTTCAGAATTTGAAAATAGAAAGATTATTTATATACCGATATACTTCGCTGGAAGTGCGTGTGTTTAATGCATAAAATGGCTTGGTTTCAAAGCCTGATTCCAAAAATAAGCTTCAACGATAATGAAGAAGCTTGCGCAATAATTTACAGTCTAATGCAATAACGAAACACTTCTGTTTACACGCTTGCGTATAGTTCTCGCGCGACAAGAAGGCACGTTTCTGTTTACATTTCCCCTCCTTACTAGCCGCGCGCCACTGCCGCAGCCAGCGAGAGGGGGAACGTAAACACGCAGGTGCCTTCTCGCCGCGCGAGGAGTATACGTAAATAGTCGAATCAAATAAAAGTGTACCGTATCACCGTACGCAAAGCGACGCGTCACGAGTGTAGAATCGAATTTGTCGCACCTTTTTATCGAAATAAAACTTGAAACTATCGAAAAAGTCGAAAGGAAGATTTCACAATCTATCCGGTATCTCTTACGCAACCGATATACATACTCTTTCGACATTCTCCCGCTAATGACGCTATTAGCGGAGAAAGGGGTGTGTAGTAATGATTTCACGATTTAACGCCAATTACGAGGGCACGCAGGCATTGCTCCCGCCGCAAGAATTATTTTCCAGGCGTTGCACGATCGAATAACGAGGAATTAATTGGGCAGATTTCATCGAGTGTCGCTCTTTCCCCGAGATCCCGGGATCCCACTTAACGAGCTGGCGCCGATTTCGCTCCCGTATTTTTCTCGTCGCCGACCCAGTTCCTTTCCGCTGTTTCCCCGAATATAAATGGAAACGTGAATACGTGTCAATCTCGCCGGGGATCGATATCGCGAGCGGTCTGTCGATAGAACGTTCGACAATTAATTTAACGTTCCACAATAACGACGACCAATAACCGGCGACGTTAAATATGAATTGCGGCTGTATGCGGGGCTCCATTCATCGATGCATGTGTCGTAATAATGCGGTATTACGGGAAAGGCAGAATTATTCCGAATTATTCGGCGACAATTACAGGCAGTCCTCGCGAAATTATCAATTCCCGGCTCGGGTCGCGAATAAAAGGCAAACCCGGCCGCGGCGGGGGCGAGTCGTAAAACCGACCATTTTCTGGCGAATTGCTGCACGGCCGGCATAGAAAGCCACGGTATTGATCTATTTCCGGGCACGCAACGCGTACGGAATGTTATTTATTTATTAACAATGCTTGCCGGCGCCCGCTATAAGGCGCCCCGTTAACGTCTACGTAACGTGTTCTCACATTCGACAGATCGGGGCTAATTTCACGGCCAGCGCGAAAATATTTAATAGACCGGGATACATTTAGCGGAGCGAGCTTCGAAGCTGGTGAATAAATTGTCTACGACTGTAACTATATCCATAGGAATTTTATTCGATACTTTCTGTTACGTATTGACCCGTTGAACGCGACAGGCCTTGATCCAGGGCATCCAGTGCATCGTGTTCGACGCAGATCCCGTTGGACCTAATCGCTGATCGTCGCATCGTTTTTAACCAGAAATTGATTCTTCCTCGCCGCGAAGAAAATTATATCAACGGAAGCTTTAGTTATTTTTCAATAAAATAACTTAAATCAAATTCAAGTAAATTCTTTCGACCCTTAAATTCTTTCGGTCTTCTCCCCTGTTTCAAGTTATACCTAACCATTTTTGTTATGAACGCGACATATCCTCAGGTTATTAATTGATTTATTGGCTACAATGCAGTTTCAATGAGCATGGTAATATCCACATTTCGTAATGGAATCGTTCTGCATAACTTTCAATAGATCCGACCGATCGATCGGAGTCTACCAGAATTAATAAGCGCAATAATTTAGCGTCATTTCGATTTGAGCAATTCAACAGATTCTATCAAAATTAGTGTCCAACGGTTTAGCTCCATTTAGATCTGACCAATCTAACAGAGTCGCCCAGAATTAGTAAGTCCAACAATTTAGTGATATTTAGATCCGACGAATCGAACAGAGTCCGCCGAAATTAGTATCATCCGACAGTCTAGTGCTATTTCGATCTGACCAATGTAACAGAAGTCTACCGGAATTAGATCGATTTGGTCATACAGATTCAACGAATACGGTACAATCCCCATCGATTCCGGCAAGTTAGTACGGTTTCCTCGAGACGAAGACATTTACGTTTAACGAAGCAAAAACGATATTTCTTAAACGGCGATATTAGTCGTTTTATGCTTTCCGCGTTGTTTTTCTGCGAAAGATACGCGTACGTGCTAAAATTTTCATTTTAACGACAACGGCGCTCTTCAATTTCCGCAGTTTTACACGGCGTGTCTCATCTGCATCGAACACTACCACGGACACCGCGACGATACGTTCAATGTTTCTTGCTCCGCGAGTTTATCTCACAGTTTCGTGCGAAAGTATACGCAGAAGTAACCCGCAGGTGTGTCTTGTTTCGCTGAATTAAACATCCATTATTACCACGAAACCTAATTGCATGTTCCGTTAAGCGGACAAACGCACGCTGTTACGTTTACGTTGAAGTAATTGCGGCAACCGTTAACTACGAACTCGCGGGTGAATGCCATTTGTCACTGATTCGTTTTTCCTTTTTCATCGGAGCGCCACAACGGTATTAAGCGTATCCCGTCGTCTGCGTCATTAACTTCGAACCATCGTACGTTTACCTCTATTTCTTGCCATCATAATTGCAGATTCCGATGCATTCTTAACAGTAGATATCCCTCCGGCACGCAGCGTGATAAAAAGTGTACGCTGATTTCTGGATCTTCGTGGTCATTTCTTACACATATTCTTATATGCAGTGAATTCTCCCTAATTGACGCTCAGATTACAGTAATGTCTCTCTAATTGACGCTCAGATTGTCCACAAAAGTGGACAATTTGGGAAGAGGAGATACGATTATTCGAGCCTAGCGGTTCGTTTTTATAGTTACGAATTGTCAACAACGATAAGAACGAGTTGCAGGACTCGAATAATCGTATCTCCTCTTCCCAAATTGTCCATTTCTGTACACAACCTGAGCGTCAGTAAGGGAGACATTACTGTATTTGCTTAGGTGAACAGGGCGAAATTCTTTCCTGTCGAATCGTCGCGTGCGGTTCGCACGTTGCTGACACGGTGGTGACAACGCGTATAATATCGCGACCGTTCTGTGATAATTACAATTACCGAGGCGCAGTAAATTCTCTCCAATTGTCTCTGAGCTTGGAAACAAGAATGGACAATTTGGGAAGAGGAGATACGATTGTTCGATCCTTGCGGTTCATCTTTTATAGTCACGAATTGTCAACAACTATAAAAACGAGCTGCAAGGTTCGAATAATCGTACCTCCTCTTCCAAAATTGTCCATTTTTCTGCACAATCTGAGCGTCAGTTAGGAAGACATTGCTGTATTCAAAAATGGACAATTTTGGAAGAGAAGATACGATTATTCGAGCTTCGCGGCTTGTTTTTATAGCTCGCGATTGTCAACAATTATAAAAACGAGGTGCGAGGCTCGACTAATCGTATCTCCCATTCCCAAATTATCCATTTTTGTGTGTACAGTAATGTCTCCCTAATTGACGCTCAGATTGTGCATAAAAATGGACAATTTTGGAAGAGGAGATACGATTATTCGAGCTCTGCAACTCGTTCTTATAGTTGTTGACAATCGGGAGCTATAAAAACGAGCCGTTTTTTTTCCAAAATTGCCCCAATTTTCTCTTCCAAAATTGCCCATTGTTTACAAACATACTACAGTAAATTCTCCTCAATTGACGCTCAGATTATACAGTAATGTCTCTCTAATTGACGCTCAGATTGTCCACGAAAATGGACAATTCGGGAAGGTGAGATACGATTAGTCGAGCCTCGCGGCCCGTTTTTATAGTTGTTGACAATCGGTAACTATAAAAACGAGCTGAAATAATCGTATCTTCTCCTCCCAAATTGTCCATTTTTGTGGACCATCCGAGCGTCAGTTAGGGAGATATTACTGTATACAGTAAATTCTACGCAATTGCCTTTCAACTTTTAACCTTTTGCACTCGACGCCATTTTAACTGTAAATCTAAAATGATTTGTCTAACTACACTATCTCTATTTTATATGACAGAGCGCATTTTATGCGTGTGAAATTGGGTCTTGTGACTTATACAACAATGATACTTTTAACAATTTCTTAAATCTAAATTTTCTTGATGCAAGAATCATTTTGGAATGTGATATAAACATTTTTTAGTGGTGCCTAATATAACCTTGACAATCGGTAACTATAAAAACGAGCTGAAATAATCGTATCTTCTCTTCCCAAATTGTCCATTTTTGTACAATCTGAGCGTTAATCAGAGAGAATTTACTGTACATATGTCATTAAGAGAAACAGAAAATTTGATATGCTGATTACAAGAAATCCTGATGAAACCATACGCGCAGCCATCGATGGATCATCAAGAATTGAAAATTTGAACATCTTGACGAATCATATAGTTAGGAACGCTTCGATCATAGTAAAATTATGAATTTTGATAATAAGATTTTCGTTCAAGTATATTTTTCACGTCCACGTTCGACATTTTTATAAAAACTGCTTTTATCAAACCGCCGATCGGATGTGTTCTCCCGTTCGTCCAGTTTGCGTTGGTTTCAACTATATTGACGAGTATTCCGGTCACATCTTCGTGTAGTTTTTTGCCCGGTAGAGATTTTGCATGGCTAACTCGCGATGGTTCACTCGTAACCTGAATTTGCAAACGGTGAACCTGTTGGACGAAACATTAATCTCCCTTCCCAGCAGTTGTTAATAACACTTTGCAAAAGGGAATGAAGACATCGATCATGCTTCTGTCGTGTCGTGGCGGAACGCGTTTACTATAATATTTTATTTCGTGGCTGATTTCCATTGCTAAAGTGTTTTATTACACGCAACGTCCCTTCTTTACGATTGATTAAAACAATTTAGAAAAGGAAAGTCATGAATTCCTTGGTGTAGTATCACGCTATGCGTCATGAATTTAAATTACTCCGCTCATAAAATTAATTTGACTATAAAGATGTAAACTATGAGATCCTGGACGTTGCGTATGCGAGTCGGAAGCAATGAACGTGATATTGTTTGCTTCTTCATCTAACGAAGGTGCGCGAGGTTGCAGTAAAACGATTCGACTTCGTTGAGAGCGTATCTGCGGCTGTTGGGCGAAACAGATGTCGCAGTTTTAAAAAATTGTAATTCACATTGCATTAATTCGGTCGTAGAATTTTCCTTACTTTTACCAGAGGGGCATGCGCGAAGATTACAGGTTCGAAAGACAAGGGAATTTAATCGAAGTTGACGCGCACGACGTGTGAACGCAAATAATTCGACCGTGGATTTTATGATTTTGCAAGAAAAATGATCGAGTGTGAAACACGAAATAATAAAAACTTCAACATTATATAAGAACATAACTATATTGGTTCGAAACGATTAAACTGTTCAAACTGTTTCTTAAAAGTAACGAAGAGAATTTTTAATATAATTTTTTGTATAACGATCCGCTGTCAACGAATCATTGGACGATCGAATTTTATGCATTTCTGATCAAAATGAAAGAGTGGTATACAATACTCTAAGCCGTCGAAAGTATTTAAGGATACTGCCACGCTATTTTCAACTTATTAAAATGATCAAAAGAGAAGCTACGTTTTTATTTCATTTGTTCTCTTTCGTTTAATTATTTGTTTACTGTCGCATCGGTTTTGGAGCTATCAGTGACCACTGTTATATATTCGATTACATTACAATTACATTATTTCTTCAATTACATCACGTTGCATCGCGTAAGTATTGTATTGGTCAAGGTTGTAAGAAATATCACTTCAATGTTGTCAGTAATAATCATATGACTTAATTCCAGATTTGAAAATTAATTGTGTACTCTGCTCTATCACAATTTTCCTATTTTATTTAGATTCGCAAAACGAAGAAACATCGAGAAAGTGATCGATGCCATACAACTATACAATTTTCTAATTTTATCGAATAAAATACTTTAATTTTATGATGAACTTGATTGGTTGTCGGGGCGTGACAGTGGAAGTGTTAAGCGATGCGCTTTAGCGCGGCGAGATAAACAATGTAATTCAGGGTGAAGGTATGGTTATCCGTCCCCCATTTCCCGCAGTCTCGACATCATAGAGCCATTCCCGTCGCGTTTATCGACTTATCTGCCGTAACAGCGAACTGTTCCGTACCTCTCATTCAGCCCACCTTTCGGCTATCTTATCCACTTCGAATCCGCAATGGACTCCCATTATTTAATCAACGAAACGTCTCGTTAGCGATCTGGGTCACACACGAGCACGTTTCCCGGTCTTTCACGGGGCAAAACGTAAATCTCTGCCGAGCTCGTTTCTGCTCCTCCTTGATCGTGCTCTGCTTCTCTCTATTTCTCTCTCTCTCTCTCTCTCTCTCTCTCTCTCTCTCTGCTTCTCCGTTTCCACGTCTCTTTCTCTCTCACTCTGCCTCCCTCTTTCCCTCAATCTTCGCCCCGTTTCCGGAGTGTCTGGCGTCGTACGCGAGCACGCATCGCTGCTCCCCGACAATGGCTCGTCTTCGATGGCTTTCGTGTACGCGCAGATTAACGTCGGTGATAACGCACCGCGCCGCGTATACGCTTTCCCATTGTGACGGCGCGAGCCGCTATCGTCGGAGCCGACCGAATCCTCGAAATAGCTTATCGCGGAGCTGCCTCCGTAGATGCTCGTCTACGGAACCACGAAACTAGTCCATCGCCGGCTCCGTGGATCGCGAACGTTGACGACACGTGAACGCTTCATCTACCAAAAGTCTAATCGTTGGATTTTTCAACCCTTTCAACACCTGAACTTTTGTCATCAATCAGTGTCTTATTAGCGGTTTTATAAAAGCATTTTTTCGAAAATCTTGCCTCGATCAATTCAAGACTCAACTTTATGCGCAATCTTCGCTCCCTTCTTGTTCACCCTTGAATGATAAATAATACGTTATAATTGTTTGCTGGTGCATTTATGTGAAGAAAAATGTTATGTTTAAAAAAATTATAGAAAGAACGTCGGTGATGATCGATTGTTAAAACTCGGAGAAAATATCGACGACATTTTAATGTTATAATCTTAATAGTATTAATACTACTACTCGAAGTGTCAGAATCATAACCAACATTGTCTTCCACAATGTTTTTTAACTCTTCAAAATGACAAATGTCTCCGTAGCGAAGCCTTCGGAGCGCTAAGAGTTAATGCTATTAATACTGTTATAATCTTAATAGTATTAATACTATTATTAATACTATTAATAATACTATTAATAATTATAGTATTAACTATATATATACTATTAATTAATTAATACTATTATTAATATATTATAATCTTAATAGTATATAATTAATAGTATATATATAGTTAATACTATAATTATTAATAGTATTAATAATATATATAGTATTATTATATATAATATAATATAATATAATTTTATAATATGTAATAAGTATTTTCTCCGAGTGATATATATATATTATATTATATTATATTATATATAATAATACTATATATATTATTAATACTTAATAGTAGTATTAATAATAGTATTATTAATAGTATAGTATTATTATATGTATATAATATAATATAATATAATATAGTATAATCTTATAATATATAATAAGAGTATTTTCTCCAGTTTTAACAATTGATTATTCACCGGAATAGAAACACAGTACATACTTTTTTTCCGTTACTGGACATCGCTGGGAACGTTGCTGAATAGAACGAAAATGCAAAACGACTGAAAATGAACAAGTTACGACTTTACGAAAGCCTTCAGTTTTTCCGTGGTTTTTCAGTTTTTCCACCCTGTAGTTTCACCGATTGTCGTCAGGGAGAAAGAAAAAAAATAAGCGAAGCGTCATCCGATCTGACAAATAGCAGTCCGTTAAACGGGATCTCCGTATAATCGTAACAAAGAGTCGCGAATCCGGCGAACTGAAACTCGCGGAACGCTTTTACAGCAATCGGCGCTATAATAATCGAATTACACAACATAATTAATACAGGCGAGGAATTCGATACCCGGAAAACGTTCCCACGAGCGTGCGCCGGTGCTATCAGGGACCCATTAATTACGAGGACCCTTAATTAATTAGCATCGAACCGGTACAATTCTCGGCATGTGTCTCTGAATCGGCCTGTCTCGCGCGTCTCGGTGACGCGGCGGCCGGTTTCCTTCGCGGAAAAAGAACGCGCGTCCCGCGAGAAAATGTTTATTAATGTCCGCCGTGAAAAGGATGCACTTACGGGATGAAACTCCGGGGCGCAGACGGTGAATCGACTTCAGACCGGTTTATTAAGGCTCTCGGCGTTGAAAGAAATTTTAATACGACATTTTCGGATTACGCCGGTAAGGATCGGGGGGGGGGGGGGGGAGGAAAAAAAAAGAACGGAACGTGACTCGACGATGAAAGAGGTCCCTAATGAAATCTCCTAGTTTCGAGCAGCTGATGTTTAGCCCTCGAGATGGCGAATTACCGAGCAAGCTTCGCAGAAAAACGTATTTATTTCTGTATTTCTCTCTCTCTCTCTCTGTATATATGTATATATATACAGGGTGTCCCACAATTATTTTAACAGCCGAAAATGAGGGGTAGCTGAGGTCATTTGAAGTAACTTTTTCCTTTGCGAAAATGCAATCCGCGGCTTTGTTTACGAGTTATTAACGAAAAACACTGGCCAATGAGAGGTGACGGTGCGAGAGAGAGGGTCCGCGAGAGAGTCCGCAGCACGAGGCTTTGACAGAAGGTCGGGACGGACTCGAGCCGCGTTCGAAATATTGAACAAGTCACGAAGCGAGAACTTTCCGGATTTTTTTAACTACATAACAGTGATATTTTTAAGAAAAACGCTGTTCACCTTTACTTTAGAACATCTGAAGAATATTCACTAATTTTTCGGACTCGAAATAATATGTAGTTTAACCGTGACAGTCGTTTTAATTTTCTGGTGTGCATGACACCTTATGTGTACCATATGAAATTTTTATGCAAGGTGTACAGTGAAGATTAACAAAGTTCGTAAATGATATTTTAATTTAAATAATTCCGTGTACGAACAGAATTCAACGAATGATTCGCAAAGCTGATTTAATAATAAATAATCGCGTTAAGGTACGTAAAGGATTTGTTTTTTAGAGAAATATGAAAAATATTATTGATAAGAAACTCACCCATTTAGTTGAGGATGCATTTGCTGACACGTACGTACTGACCTCGTACAACGAACAGCTGATCCCAGGTCGATGACCGCAACATTCGAGGGATACTGTCGGTGGAACCTCTGGTATGGTTATTTGCGAAGTTCACTTACACTGCACTGTCACCAAACACTGATCAGTTATTTAATCACTGATAATCCGAATCACTTGTGGATATTTAAGAAAGATCACTGAGACTCGTTCCCGGATAATCGTTTATTCGACGCGTTCGTTCGGAAGTCGACGTTTCACTGCCGAAAAATTCAGGCCTCGACTGTGGGTCCTTATTGTTCTTCGTTCGGCCGTCCGAGGAAATGACACTCGATACCATTTTCTTCGCACGGCCATTAATTACGTTCTAAGAGCGCAGGGTGACAGCGGGTCGGACACAGTTTACGTCTCGGCATATCTTGTTTATTTCATTTGGCGGTACCCTGCGCTTCGAAGAAAATAGTATCGGGTGTTATTTCCTCGGACGGCCGAAAGACGAACGACAAGGGCCCACGGTCGAGGCCTCGATTTTTTGGCAGTGAAACGTCGACTTCCGAACGAACGCGTCGAATAAACGATTATCCGCGAACGAGTCTCAGTGATCTTTCTTAAATATCCACAAGTGATTCGGATTATCAGTGATTAATTAAGTGATCAGTGTTTAGTGACAGTGCAGTGAAAGATCAGCTGTACGTTGTACAAGGTCAGTGCCCTTCGACATCATGAATTTCAGCCAACAAATGCATCCTCAACTAAATGGGTGAGTTTCTTACTGATAATATTTTTCATATCTCTCTAATAAACAAATCCTTTACGTCCCTTATTTATTATTAAATCAGCTTTGCAAATCATTGGTTAATCTTCACTGTACACCTTGCATAAAAATTTCATATGGTACACACGAGGTGTCATGCACACCAGAAAATTAAAACAGCTGTCACGGTTAAACTTCATATTATTTCGGGTCCGAAAAATTAGTAAATATTCTTCAGACGTTCTAAAGTAAAGGTGAACAGCGTTTTTCTTAAAAATATCACTGTTATGTAGTTAAAAAAATCCGGAAAGTTCTCGCTTGGTGACTTGTTCAATACTTCGAACGCGGATCGAGTCCGTCCCGACCTTCTGTCAAAGCCTCGTGTTGCGGACTCTCTCGCGGACCCTCTCCCTCGCACCGTCACCTCTCATTGGCCAGTGTTTTTCGTTAATAACTCGTAAACAAAGCCTCGGATTGCAAATTCGCAAAGGAAAAAGTTACTTCAAATGACCTCAGCTACCCCTCATTTTCGGCTGTTAAAATAATTGTGGGACACCCTGTATATGTATATATACCAGACCGGAGTTTATTTCCTCTTGAATATTCCCTTTCGTAGGCTCTATGGAAAATTCTTCAAGAACTTATCAAAATTATGTTTCTCATTTTCCGCATGTTGTTTTTGTTTTGTTAGAGAATTTCAATGGTCGGTCGAGTCTGAGTAGAATTTCTCGCTGATCTTCCTTATTGTTAGAAATTCTTGCGTTGCATTCACGTTTTTCTTTTCCGATGTTTTGGTATCTCAGTTTCTATAAATATCCCACCGTATCGTAATTTGCGTCGCATATAGCGTCCCGTAAACCGAGCAACGCGCGTCATATTTTTCTATTAAATAATAAATTCTATCAAAGCGCGGCGGCGGCGGCGGGAAATCGCGTCGGGGTTCGCGAAAAACGCGGCGTAGTTAAAAGTTGGAACGACTGGAACGCGAAACGCGTATGAAAGGATTACGAATGTGAAGCGGAAGAAAAAGAGATTATTGCTTCGAACGCAACGTTATTCTTTCCCGAGGATAATGGCCGACGCGATTCCACGCGAGGAGGCCTGCCCGCGGAATTCTCCGTTAAATACGCAGGAAACGAGCCCGCATAACGATAGAAATCGATAACATCCGACGCGATAATATCGTCGGTATCCCGTGGCAGCGTTTATTCAAACGCGGCCGGGCTCTCTCGCCGCACCGTTGATTTCGAAACAAAGCCGAGCGGACCAGCCGATACTGTCATCGATTTATTATTACTTTGATGGATTATGGAACCCGGTCCGGCGCGGCGCGGCGCCGGGCTCGGCTGTTCCCCCGGCGAGAAAACTCTATTCGACGCCGAACTGCGTTAGTCAAAGAGAAAAGATGAAAGAGCCGGGCTGCTGGACAGCTCTGGAAGCTCGCGAGGGTGCTCGGAAACTTGCGTCGAAACTATTGTAAAGGGAAACTTTGCGCGCGCTCGCAATCGCGATCGCGGACGGACTGGCCAGGATTACAGAGTTTCGGGCGTGTATATTTTTTTGGGGGGGAAAATATTCTGCCTGTAGACCCGAATTCCAACAAAAATTATTCAGCCGATTTATAAATCGGATCGCTAGATTTAATTCAATTCGGTTCAATTTAGTTTGACTTATTTAGCAGAAACGAGCCAGATGTTCTATTAATATTTTTTCAAAAATTCCATATAATTACAGTAATAATAGTGGTAATAATAATAATAATAATAATAATAATAATAATAATAATAATAATAATAATAATAATAATAATAATAATAATAATAATAATAATAATAATAATAATAATAATAATAATAATAATAATAATAATAATAATAATAATAATAATAATAATAATAATAATAATAATAATAATAACAATAATAGTAGTAGTAGTAGTAGTAGTAGTAGTAATAGTAGTAGTAGTAACAGAATAATAATAATAATAATAATAATAATAATAATAGCAGTAGTAGTAGTAGTAGCAGTAGTAGTAGTAGTAGTAGTAGTAGTAGTAGTAGTAGTAGTAGTAGTAGTAATAACATAATAATAATAATAATAATAATAATAATAATAATAATAGTAATAACAGAATAATAATAATAAAAATAAAACTGAAGGCATCGATGCGACGGGATACTTTCCTTTTCCAATTTGGATCGTTGCACCGCGGAATCACTTGCGCTTTTATCACCGCAACAGATTTCGTCGGTTCTCGGAGAACGGAAAAGTTTTTGAGTTACCTATGAAAAACCCATTTCTGCGATCGTTTCCATAGGCGCGCGCAATTATCTGTCGTTTTAGTTTGTCAATGTGCCGAGCCGCAGGCCAACAGTGACGCGCCATTTTTTCCGATTTTCGTCGAAAAATTGCTCGATAACGTGCCAATTTCAACGTGCACGCTGCGCCCTTCTCGAGCCAAACACTCAATGTTCTATTAATTTGTCAATTTGAGGAACGTCGGTCAATTTGTGCGGCGGGCTGCTGCGACCGGCCATCGTTTCTCAATTTCTTTCCGGAGTTTCGCCGACGAGTTTTATGCATGCCGCGAGTAACTCGATAATAGCTTAACCTTTTAGGCCCAACGCGCCACTATAGTGGCTTGCTCTAGTAGCTCACTCGCTCATCGTTTGAATCAAATAATCGTCTTCATATGCATTGTTTCACACTTCTTTTGTCTTCACATCGATTTACGACAGTCTACAGAGTGTCCCAAAAATGTCTCGCAATCCGGAAATGGCGGGTTCCTCGGATCATTTGAAGCAACTTCTTCCTTTACAAAAATTTTCTCCGAGGCATCGTTAACGAGTTATTAACGAAAAACAGTGACCAATAAGAATCGAGTACGGCTGACGCGAGGCGGCCCAGCCAACCAGCGCGCGAAGCCC
The DNA here is from genome assembly GCF_051020955.1 of Megalopta genalis. Lineage (NCBI taxonomy): Eukaryota > Metazoa > Arthropoda > Insecta > Hymenoptera > Halictidae > Megalopta > Megalopta genalis. The sequence continues at coordinate 31,353,530 of NC_135016.1, forward strand.
AGTTCCGCTCATTGGCTCGGTCGCCTCGCGCCAGCTGAGGTCGCCTCTAATTGGTCACTATTTTTCGTTAATAACTCGTTAACGGTGCCTCGGAGAACATTTTTGTAAAGGAAGAAGTTGCTTCAAATGACCCGAGGAACCCGCCACTTTCGGATTGCGAGACATTTTTGGGACACCCTGTATATACAGTATCAGACTCTGTACAGTACACATCAGACTCTGCCGTCCAGAGGAATAGCCTCGCGCAGAATTCAGCCGTACCTAAAAGGTTAATAACATCGCTGGAACAGCGAATCGTAAGAGACGGGAGAATCGGACGATGTTAATTATATAGATGGGCCTATTATCGGGAGAAATTTTTCGTTATCCATCCTTGATGAAAGAATTTTTGGCATCCGCTTCGGATATCCGATGCCGAAACGCGTGGACATTGATCGATGCATAAATGCTTTCCATCCGGCCGAACGAACCAAGTTCCGTTCAAAGCGACCTTTCGATCGAAATAAACGTGTTACTTGAGCTAACGTCTTTAGTTTCGGGTACCGGGCAAAATTACTTTTCGTTTAACTCGTTAGATCGTTCCTTTTCGAGAGGATATTATATTATATTAGCGGCCGATGTCGTCTTTCGATTAATTTGTGGCTATTTGCTTTCAGCGCATTATTCTCCTTTACAGCTTTATACGCTTTATATATATCGTATAAATGTCTACTTAAACATTTTATGCGGAACGGCTAATTTTATAAGTTATATTTCATTGCGATATTTAAAGGAACATCGATCTTCGTCAAGTATGATAATATAGCGTTTAACATTTTGACTGCCACGTCGAAAGTCTGAATAATTTCATGAAATGAATATATTTCATTTGATCGAATTAAAATTGAAAGCGTTACATTGCAATAATTATTAAACGTAATTGCAATAATTAATTACTATTATCTTAGTGCTATTCGTCGAATAATATTCATTGTTCCTCACAACGATGAACTATTTTTTTAATATTAATATAAAAAGCACATATTCTTAATATCGAAGTATTTTCATATTTTTTTTATTCAAACTAAATCATCCGCTTTCGATAACTTCTTTTCCACGCAAAAAGGTAACGAAACTTAAAGCTCTTTCGATCGATAATAAACGCATAGCCGCATAATCGGCTGAATTAAAAGGAATTTATCGTCTAGAATAAGTGGACGAACAGAAGAGCCGAACAATACGGAGATAATTGTAGCACCTTGCAATCGTTTCCGCGGAATATATTTCGAGTCGGATACAGAAATACGTGTACGGAAACGGAAGAAGCTGTCGGTGTTTGTCTTCTTCAGAAAGAAATAAAGGAATGGGGGAAAAGAATTCCCGGCAGAGATGCAGAAAATTACGCGAGGGGGATGAGAGGCAGAGAACGATTCGGTGGACGGTGTGCATGACGGAGAAAAGGGCGAACGGGCGAGGACGCATAAAGGAATGAACGTGGGCCGCAAACCACGTGAATGAAAAAAGCAAAGGCATGAAAAGTCGGCAGGAGTGCTTCCGTGGCGGCAAATAAAGGTGGAAACGTAGTGAGAAACAACCACCGCGGAAAGTGACCAAATAAACAGGACAGGTGCGCGGAGAAAGGGAAAGTCAAGACGCGAAGGGAGGCGAGCAAAGGGACGAAATAAAAGAACGGCAAACAGTCTCGTGTGAAAGCCATCGAGCTCGGCAGCAAACAAACGATGCCCATACCTCTGCTTCTGCGTCCGCTAAACGAAGACGAACACATGCACCATCAACGCTTCCAACAATTCATTCTTCGCGTTATAAGGTAAAAGTACCTATTATGAAACACTGGAAACAGTAGCGCAAATAATACGATAAGCGTTAGACAGAGCATATGGAATTCGATGTAAAAATTCTAATCATATTTTTGAGCATTTTTTTTTGTTTATTCACTCGCGCGAATACTGTTGTGTAACTAGCAGCTGCAAAAAAATATGTTTGTTCGAACACGAATGTTTCAACAGCTGGCCCCCGCGTTTCTTTTCAAATTTAAACTTAAGCCATTTGAAATAAAATGAGATTTTGGGAAACACTGTTAATCGTGTTATTTTTATATATAATATTGTATCTATTTAATTATTATATTTATATAATATAATCTTATAATATATATGTATATATATATATATTATAAGATTATATTATAGTCTTTATATTATTATATAAGATTATATTATATAGATATTATAATATGTTATATATTATAATAATATATAATTATAATATATATAAATATATATTATAATCTTATAATATTATCTTATCTATATAATATAATCTTCCCAGAATGAAACACTTGCACTGCGGTTTCTTTCGCGGCTACCTCGATTCAGACTTCCTTGTCGCTAATAAATTCTTAAACGAGGGAGAAAATTTATGTTTAACGTATGCCCACCTTTACTTCAATGTAGAATTTCATTTCGATTTATAAGAAGTGAACAATCCAATCAAGCATCCGAGCTTGCATTATAATTAAAACGGCGTAAAGTCTAAATAAGTTGTCTCGTCGTTCTTAGAAAATTAGCTATTTCGTCGTTAGCTATTTTCGAAGCTGGTTAGGTTCGTTTGAAATCAAATAAAACTTGGTCGGTCTCGCGGGTCCCTCGAATGAAACAACAGAAAGCAGACTGTTCGATATGATATATATAAAAAAAAAGAATTGTTCAGCGATTTGAAATATTTCTCCGTGCTTCGCGGAGTCCAAACTCGATGCTCCTGTTTACACGACGGGGAAACGAAATTTTGAGCAACGCGCGTAACCCTTTGATATAAAAATTTCACGTTAATACGTCCGCGTTCGTTACAACGGCGTGTTGCCACGTTCCGCGGCGTTCATTGTAGCCAGTGTTCAGTTAACAACATTGGAGCACAAAGCGAAATGCGCGCAACAATTGAAATATTTACACGGAATATTTTTGCCCGCGATAACAATGGAGAAAGGTCGCGGGAACGCAGCCTGGCCTGCTAAATAGAATTTCATTTTCGTGTTCTTGAAAAGCCGGTTCGGTAAAGCCACCTCGTTAACGCGGCTCCGTTGGCTCTTGAACGATTGCCGGTTCGACAGTCGGTTAATCGCTCGATGTGCCATATCCCTTTCTTCTTTTTTTTGCAAATTTAAAGGGAGGATTTAAAAGGACGTCCCGGGCGCTGAAGTTCCACGTTTTGTACGTTTTGCATGTTTTGCACGTTTTGTGCGTTTTGCCTGAACGAGACGTCGCGTCGGCGACTGAAATTGCTAATTGAATACGATTTCGCGTTCAACAGAGCAATGCTTTTCTTTCCGAATGGTGAAACAAACGTGTCACGGCGAGGGACAAAAGTATTTTGTACGATGGATGCAAGAAAAATAACCATGTTTCGCGGCGTTGTTTGGTTCCGTTTAACAATAGGAATATTTAAGATAAATATTTAGGAGTACGTAAAACTTTGGTCATAATGATATCTTTTTTATAAGAAACGTGCGAGAACAAATAGTACTTAACAGTAGTTGGTAGTTAATAGTAAATAAGAGAGAGAAAGAAATGGAAAGATTATGTGAATCGGTATACATGAATTAAATAAATATTTTATTGGTCGAGGTAAGAAGCTTCATCGACCACCTGAAGGGGTTGTGCTAATTGTTAATCGTTAATAAGAACATAAAACGTTCTTCTTGTATGTTTACATGTTATTGAAATTAATTCTTTATAAAAATGTTTGCTGTGACGAGAAACTTCGCGAGCAATAAGAAATGATTTATTCTTTGAAAATTGTACTATAATTCTGCATCGTGCAAAATTACTTCTCGATCGATTCGACTAGGGAAGATTTATTAATGCTTTGCTTAAAACTAGGAATCACTTCTTATTATAAATGATGACGCCATTTACTAATGATTAGACTGCGGCTCTTTATACAAAATAGCAGTTATCTTCATCAATTGCAACAAACACGAGTCGAATAGAAATTTCTTATATATATATATATATTATAAGAAATATTATATATATTATATATTATTAAATTTATTATAATATATATATATATATATATATATATATATATATATATATATATATATATATAGAGAGAGAGAGAGAGAGAGAGAGAAAGAGAGAGAGAGAGAATTATATATATGTATATTTAGAATAGATATCGATATATAGATATTTAGAATCGAGCATGGCTTTATTTAATTACGCAAACATTGCCAAATGAAGTCATACAAAATTAAATAAAATATTCGACTAGAAAGTATAAGTTTGAATAATTATCTTAGGATAAATATTTATCCGAAACAATTCGGGTAATGCCCAACTCTGTTATATGCGCGGTCCCACTTGAAAAAAAAAAACGAAAACACCGGGCCGCCGCGACCCGAGGGAAGAAATTTTCCAGAACGTCTGACCTACGAGCAGACTCGCCGTTTTACTGTTCGACGGCCAATCGCGTCTGCCACTCGTCGGGGGTCGGGCAGTAAAATCCTTAAGTGCCAGGAAACGCGTCGAATAAATTTCGTCGGAGGCTTGCAACGGCGCGTGTTTCGTCTGGGTCTGGGGGATCGAAACGACACCGTTTACGCGTCTACGTGTTCCCCGGTAGGTGGTTATCAGTCGACGGCTGACGGAACCGTCGACGAGACTCATTTCGTGACGCTTCGAACAGCCCCCCCGTAAGCCGTATGTCGCGAACGCGATGGCGATCCCATGGATCCATTGCGAATTTCTACCATTGGACGCGCGTACCGTGCGCAGGCAAGTTCGGCTTCTCTTTTCATGGAATACTTGATCAGATTCCACGTAAATTTCAGTGTCTCGTTAACCGCCGATTTCTCTTTCTTTTTATTAAGCTGCGAAACCCCGCCGGGATTGTTAGCAATATACAACATTGTGATTGAAATTTTTGGTTACGGAAATGTTATTAATAGATTGCGTATCTTTGTGCGTTTATGGCATGCGCAGATTTTCAAAGTGCTGGAAAACGTTTTTAGATCGATATGATCTAATAGCATTTTTATTCTGTTTTTACAATGAGTAGTAATCTTTTGGTTGACCAAGGAAGCTTTTCTTTAATTCTGATTCCTGTGAAATGACGTATGATAATTAGAATTTGCACGAAAATCCGCGGTTTATTTATTAGGTATTGTAAACAGATGTATGCAGTGGTCCGCAAAAGTATACCCTTTGAAACACTATAACTTTTTTTAAGACTGGACTAAACGACTTGAATTATTTTTTAAATCATGGAAGGACTTGTCCACTGGACGATTATTAAGATATTTTTGTTTAATTTTGCTATCATTTGAAATTGACTAAAAAAAAATAAAAAAACAGTTACCCTATTTTTTGTAATTCGTACAGAATTGTAATGATATATTGTAGGAGACCAATTATCGACTGCAACTTCATGCATTTATGACATGAATTGATACATAGGTAAAAAGAACGGTAAAAATATTAGAATATTAGTAAAATTCGGAAAATCTTTGGTTCGAAAAAAGACCTGTGTTCATGAAGTATCTATGAGTTTATGAATGTCTGTCAGATTATATGCTTCGAATGATCTGATGCAATTTGCGAAGGATTCTCGGGTGGTTTATAATTATGAATAATAGAATAATGATACATACTAAGCTTCACCACGTCATCCCATGCGCTGTCGCTAAAAACGCACGGATAAGAAAATAAATATTGATACATGCGTGACGCAGATTACAGATTTTGATCAAAATGTTACTTAACACATTCCGTGCCACGTGTACCATCGATGGTACACGCTTGCATGTTTACTTAGTGAACTGAACAAATTGTTTACAAGAAATTTAGAACCGAAGAATCAATTTCCACCGCAAGAATGGTCGTTGATAAGTTTTTGTTACGTTGTTATGTGTACGAGAATTAATAATTGCACGTAATACATCAAATTTTAGTAAAATATCAAAGTGTGAAGATTCGAGTAAAAAAAGCTCGGCACGGAACGTGTTAAAAATGTTTTCCAACTGAAAAAACTGAAGTGCTGCGATTTGAACAGTTGAAAAATATTTTTACTTCAACGCGGTTTTCCGTGCACAGTAAAAACTGATATATTTTCGTTATTTCTGGAAAAATGTCTATCTTGTTATTCTATTGTAGCTGAACCATTTTTTCTGCACCATTTCTGTAAGTTTATTTTCGAATATTCGATGCTACGAAGTCTCGCGAATATAGAGATTTACTAGGAAAAAAAATTTAAAAGGAAAAAAAAATTACCGGAAAGTTCTGTCCGATGGTGTCACTTCAAGTTTCAATCCATATGCACATGTTGATTTCAGACATATATGGCTATCTCTCTTTATCATTGCATTTACACACATGTACTCTCCTAAATAAACTGAAACAAAGATGTCTCATGTCATTATTAAGTGAGACGCGATCGCGAAAACATGGCTACCGATGATAATGCCAGACCACATGCTGCTTTGGCGACTCGTCAGAAAATCGCAGAGCTCGGCTGGGAAATTCTGTCGCATCCGCCATACTCCCCAGACCTAGCACCCTCCGATTATCACTTGTTTCTCTCTTTGCAAAACTTTTTACAGGAAAAAAAATTCAAAACTGAAGCTGATGTCGACCAAGCACTAGTTGAGTTCTTCGGCTCTAAAAATAAATCATTTTTTAAAAATGGCATTTACAAGTTGCCATCACGCTGGCAAGAAGTCATAAGTAACGATGGAAAGTATATTCTACAATAAATATTATTAAATGTATGAAAATTGTGTTATATTTCAATTAAAAAACGGACAGAACTTTTCGGTAGACCTAATATTTATAGGCATGGAAACTCTATTGTAGATCATTTCGTTCGGCTGAATCGAGCTTCTGCGAATCATCGTGGTTTCCTCGTATTCCGCGGCGCACCCTCTGAAATGTCGAGCGGCTTTCACTTCGTCTTGCGTAATCGGACCGCGAGAATTCTACAATGCTGACTGATGTCTTCGACTTGTCACGCTTGCCGCGCTAATTAACCCTTTTAAGAGGCCAGCAACAGAATCTGAATTCGACTATTGCCCTGTGACATTTCATTTGATAAGAGTTGTGCAAGAATTAGCATTTGGTCGATACCGCTACAATGATTCGACTATAAGATACAATAATCGTACTCTCTCTTTTAACGGAATGCTAACAGTGTTGGAGAAGTTTTTGAAACGGAACGCGATAAACTTCACGCGAAACGACGGATCGTTTTTACCAATTGCAACAAATTTTGCTGAATGCTTCAGATCTCGATCAAATTTATTGCATATAAGTTCACGAGATCTACGAAAGACATTTTCTAAATTTTCGTTATAGGTTCAGGTAAAACAGGTTAAAAAACGAGAGTTTTTATTTTTCGTCATTCCAAGTGATAGCAAAATTTAAAAAGAATAAAAAAGCATTTTAGCCATTGTCTAGTAATCTAAACAAAAATTGTCTTTCATCTAAAAAAAAATGGAAGTCGTTAAGTTTCAAAAATGTCATTGCGTTTCAAATGGATGTACGAATACTTTTTTTTACCAACTGTGCGTATTTACTAGTTCGAAGTTCTGTCGATCGCTAGGAACTCTAGCCGATCTTCGAACAAAAAAATATGAACAATAATACAGATGACCCGAAACGTTGCACCGGCCACAACCGGTACATCTACTCCACTTCCTCCGAGCTCGAAAGATTCGGATGCGACGAAATTCGTGTCGCATCGCCGCGCCGCGGCGCGCAACGCCGCCGAAAGCGATCTTCCGCGCCAGGAAGCAGCTGTTGCCCGCAAGAATACAACGGCAACCGACGTGGGTAAACAAGCGAGCGAATTGCTCGTACACACGGTCAATGGTCGCGGGAATCGATGTGTGCGAGCCCTGTGCAACAGCTTCGGTCCGCTCGGAGCCTTCGGGTATCGGCGAAACATTGAAAATGCATTACAACGAGAAACCCAAAGCGGCCATGTGAAGCTGGCCATCGAACCCGGCCTTAGAACCCGGTAAATTAATCATTTCCCAGCGTTTCATTCGATACTCGATTTCCTGTAAATCAGCCGGTATAATAGCAGGCTAAAAGCTGATAATACGGAACAACCCGAAAGCCACATGAGAACTGCTATCAGTCGATGAATACAAAATTGTGGAGTGCGAGAGATCGTTATGAACAAAGGATATTGATCTTTTTACAAAAGTTAAAATATCTCCTAATAATTACTCGACATACGTACTACCTTTAATGCGGTTTTGTGAGTGTCTGATTCCATTTCCAGAAGGTGGAGATATACAGGGTGTCCCAACAATGTCTCGCAATCCGAAAGTGACGGGTTCCTCGGATCATTCCAAGCAACTTTTTCCTTTACAAAAATGTTCTCCGAGGCACTGTTATCGAGTTATTAACGAAAAACAGTGACCAATGTGAGACGAGCTCAGCTGGCGCGAGCCGGCCGAGCCAACGGCGTCAGCGGTCGAGGCGGTCGAATCCCAGCTCAGCTGGCGCGAGGCGACCGAGCCAATGAGCGGAACTGAGCTTCGTGCGCTGGTGGAATGGGCCGCCCGCGTCAGCCATACTCGATTTTTATTGGTCACTGTTTTTCGTTAATAACTCGTTAACAGTGTCTCGGAGAAAATTTTTGTAAAGGAAGAAGTTGCTTCAAATGATCCGAGGAACCCGCCATTTCCGAATTGCGAGACATTTTTGGGACACCCTGTATACATGCCCAAGCGATTACACGAAGTAATAAAACAAAAGGGTCAACCGACAAAATATTAATATTATGATAACATGATTAAAAAGATTTTCATTTTATATAAAATTGATGTAATTCATTCACTGTCCGAATAGTTTTGCGACGTTAAATTTTGTCACAATCTTGTTTATCGCTTATTATACAAAAGAACATGTGCGATAAATAAACAAAATTTATGTTTCTACTTACTTTAAGAAGTGCTTTATTATATGAGAAAACAATTGATTCGATAATACTATCATGAACAATAAAAAGGAGCAATAATTCTTGTAACAATATCGTGTCCGAATATTAATGCGAGTCACTGTATATCCCTATTCATAAACTGGAAAATATAAAATATACGATAACTGTATAGAATAGACGATACATGTATGTATAACTAATAGAAACGATTGTTAATGATCCCATCGTTGACACAACCTTTGGGAAATAAATTCCATCTTTAATGATAACTTCATTCATCTTAACTACTACTGCCGGCCTGCGAGACCGCTATTAATAGTTTATATAATTATAAGAAAAATTGTAAAAAGAAGAACGTTTTCAATACATTTGTTCCTATTCGAACTGTCCAAATTGAACCCCTTTATTACTAACGAGCAAAGTAAGAACAATCGACTTTAATTTTATGTTTACCACTTTTATATTAATAATAACGCAATAAACATAGAATATCAATAAAGTTCCTTTGGATCACCAGAAATGACGGAGATATACGATCATTTTAGTGGATCACCCGGTATATTTTTGACATTACCATATGTTTCTTGAAATAATGGATTTATCAATCTCTCTCAAATTTTGTTGTTCAAACTTTATTATTGATAAACAGAATCGAGTCCTATCTCATTTATGTTTTGTTAAATAATACGTACAAACGTTCGGTTTTACAAGAATTACTGTCCGATTAAAAGAAAGCTAACGTCAGAATCGATAGAAAAAAGAATACCCCATTCGGGTTCGTAGCGACAAATAACGAGACGAATATGAAAAATAATCGCACACCCTGCAGCAAATATATTGTTACGTCGACTTGTCCAAATCGAGTCGCTGCAATGTGAAACTGCCCTGTTGCGAGCAACTCCTTAAAAAATAATGAAAGATATGGGTTGCCACGGAAGAGTGTTACCAATAGACAATCGAAAAGTCGAGATCGGACCGTCGAGCGAGCAACATTTCAAATTGAAAGATCCGAAATATAATTCGAGTATCGAGTTGTATTATAGTTTATATTCTTTATTGTGAATAAAATGCCGCGCGACGCGAGAGAAACGGAGTGATTCGCAAGAATATGTAAAAAATCCAGATAAGAAACTTGTAACGCCGTGCCATTTAAAAGTTGCCTACCATCGAGAATGGGTTAACATTTTAGATAGAAATCTGTTCGTGCGCGATTTACAAGCAACCGAGTCATTCTACCGTGTTTTCGTGACGTACACAAATAGCGGACTGTCATTTCGTCGAAAATATTTCCTGGACATGCTAGAGGAAACATCGGAGAGGAGGCGGCACGAAAGAATTTCAATCGCGTAATGATCGGCACGTAGCACGTAATTGTGTAATGTCGAACGAACGAGTTTAAAACACGCCGGCTCGAGAAAGTGCGATCATAACGTCGATCGGAATTCAGCGTATTAAAATTACGTTTTCGGTATCTAATTCGCCGGTAATGTTATGCAATGAATTCGAATGTAACGAGGCGTTGATTCGCAGCCAGGAAATCCTGTCCACGTTTCTTCTGGTCCCCCCTGACTAACGTTAGCCGTCAATCAAGGCGCATGTTTCCATTTTCCACGTTTTGCTTTTCGCGGGAACGTTGATTGATTGTGCGTGTGAGCCTCACGCAACGAGGGAACCGGAGAATACATATTTTCTTGGGGGGTTCAGCACCTCTTCAGTATGCAGAGAGCTATTAACTTCTGACCTGGTATACCTTCGCTCGTTCAATACGTGCAAGTAGATTTAACGACGCCGCGTGGAAATTTTCTTGTCTCGCGAAATTTCGCTTTGCACGCGCGCCGCGAGTTTTCGCGCTCCCTCGAAATATTTCCATCGGAACGGTGATCCGACCTCGCCGTTTTCACACGATTTTCGGGCAATGAATGCCTATCCTGCAATCTGTCGAGGAACACGCAGAAGGAAAATTTATGAATAATTATAGGCTCGAGGTAACTTTTACGTTTTTACCGATACTCGAACAAAGAATTACAAAACATTATATTTGTATATTTCTAAGTTGGAAATAATAGGGAACAGATGGATACAAATGTAGCTTTCTTTGTTTTTGTTCAAATATCAGCCGCAATGTACAAGTTACTTTGTTTTTATAATTATTCACAGTCCCGCGGGTGGCCTCTTTTATCTGCGACACGCTCTATATTTAAAAGAAAAGCTTAACAAGATGTCATATTTATATATTTCTATTTTCTATTATTTCTAATATGTAAGTATACGAATATTCTATTATTGTTAATATATATTCTATTATTATAATATTCTATTATTATTAATATAGGAATACACAGATATGATACTTTGTTAAGTTTTCGTTTAGATGTCAGGAACAATGTAAAAGTTACTTTTTGTCTATAATTATGCAGAGCACTATAATAGTAAAATCTGTTATTTGCATACTTAAATAAGTAAAATGCAAAACAGTGAAGATATCGGAGCAATTTAAGAACGTCAATGTATTATTCTCTCAGTCTGTAAAAATTATTAAAGAAAGAACTTGGTATTTAGCTTCTATTTTTTACAATGGATGGAGGCAACTTTTAAGAACGATAAGAGTGAAGCAAACGTAATTAATGGAGCTTTATGCAAAATAAAAATTGTCTGTGCTAATTGTAAGAAAGAGGAGTTGAATAAAAACGTATTCCTTCTTCTAATATTTCTAATACAGTTACAACAATATAGCGATATTTTTAAATTCTTTTATTGTCTTCACAGTAATTAAATAAAAACTGCTAAGTGACAATTAGTTGCAGAATGCTGTAGCATGGTATATATATACTGTATAATAATATATACTAATTACTGTATAATATAGTTTTTACTTATATATAAGTAATAATATATATATAGTATAATATAATAATAATAATATATAATAATATATAATATATATAATAATAATAATATATATATATATATATATATAAGTTATATATAAGTAAAAACTATATTATACTTTAGTGGATATTAGTGGATATTAACAACTTAACTCGTCATTTCTCATGTCTAAGACAAAAACTTTGCATATATTTCCACCGATAACGCGCATACAGGTAACGGTAATGCGCTATTACGAATTAGTGATAATCGAAGGTGTGAAAAGCAAGTGGAAAGGAGAAGGAACGACGCGCAATAAACTTTGGAGAAACGGCAACAGTCGAGAAGGAAATATTATGGATGTAACGAAATTGTTAAAAAGTCCAGGAAAGTGCGGTCGAACTACCTGTCCGCCATTCTCCGTTTTTCGCTAAAGTAGAAACTCGTCCCCAGTTCAGCGCATTTTCATTATTGAAACGCTAGTAGACCCTAATTCTCAACTTTCTTCAAATAGCAATTTGTTCACGAAGCGGGGATACCGCGGACGAGCAAATTTCCTCTTTTTCCACGTTCTAATGCAATGTAGAGAAGACACTGTATATTCTCTTCTTACGAAGCACACACACACACGCACGCACACACGCCCACATACACATCACATGGTAGATCATACTTCCCTGGTTTGCTCGTTCAATTTCTGAAGTCCTGTCGCCATTCATACGTCGATAGACTTTGGTACCCATTTTTATTTCGTGTCGAAAGTCTCCGCGCCTCGATTTTTCTATAAAATTGTAGTTCTATAAATAAGTTCTATAATAAAAATTGTAGTTCTGTATTTTGCTCATTCGAGTTTCGAAATTGCCAACTCGCGTCTTCTTTCGAGGTTCTGGAAGGTCTTGATTCCGAAAGGTAATCGGCCCGACTTGGAAGATTGCTTTTGAATTATCATTCGAATCCTACCGGAATCTTCCTAAATTCACGAAAATCCTTAACCTCTATTTCCTTAGCATCGATCGCCGCAAAAAAAGATGAAAATGAAATCTTCTCTCTCGGTGTTCGATGTCAGAAAACGTCCTAAAATCCAGAAAATCCTCAACCGTCCGTGAGGGCGCAAACCGCGAGAGATCTTGAACTTCGATCTTCCTCGGATTTTTGAAAACGAGCAAATAAAGTTAAAAGAACCAACCGACTCGTTAAAATATCGAAGATGCTGCACGCGAGATGTTTGTCCTATTTCCAGGTTCCCGGCAAAGTGGAAAGAAGAAACTCGTCCCCAAATATCGCGGGATGCGCCGTCACGTTATCGTGGATCCAGCGATTCCCGTCGTCGATCGTTTGACGGAAATATTATTTTCCCCGGTACATACGCTCGGCAAACAGCGCGGAGAAGTTTCCCTTTCCCGGGAATATGATACATAAATTTTGCGAGAGTGCTCGCATATATTCGAGAGCGCTTTGAGTGGTCGAGTTCGAAGGCTCACCTGGAAATCGAACAGCCGAGGGAACCTCGACGCGGTTCCCTCGTCCCCTTGTTTTCCTTTCCCGATCTCCGATTTACATCGTCGAACCGAGTCGTAATGAGGCATTTCTCGATCTTCTTGAACATTAACCGCCTCAACGATGTTTCGTCATTATTACACAGCGAATTTTACGTGGCCGTACTAAAAGCGATCGAATGAAATTTAAAGCAGTGATAAGTTTCGAAACATTTCGAAGGATATCGATGCAGAATTTTCAACTTACTAAAAGATTAAATATACAGGGTGTCCCAAAAATGTCTCGCAATCCGAAAGTAGGGGATTCCTGAGGTCATTTGAAGCAACTTTTTCCTTAGCGAAAATGCAATCCGCGGCTTCGTTTACGAGTTATTAACGAAAAACAGTGACCAATCAGAGGCGAGATCATTTGGCGCGAGACGGCCGAGCCAACAGCGCCAGCGGTCGAGCGGTCGAATCCCAGCTCAGCTGGCGCGAGGCGGCCGAGCCAATGAGCGGAACTGGGCTTCACGCTCTGGTTGGCTGTGCCACCTGGCGTCAGCCGTACTCGATTTTCATTGGTCACTGTTTTTCGTTAATAACTCGTTAATGGTGCCTCGGAGAAAATTTTCGTAAAGGAAAAAGTTTCTTCAAATGACCTCAGGAACCTCCCATTTCCGGATTGCGAGACATTTTTGGGACACCCTGTAGAAACAAACTACAGAAAATTCCCTCAAATAATCCTTCAGCTTGTAAACAAAAATGAACAATTTCGCGGAAGCGGAGACACGATTATTCGAGCCACCGCGGCTTGTTTTTATAGTCGTCGATTGTCAACAGCTGTAAAAACAAGCCGCGGCGGCTCGAATAATCGTGTCTCCGCTTCCGCGAAATTGTTCATTTTTGTTTACAAGCTGAAGGGGGAGAATTTAAATTAATTTAATTTATTTGGGAGAAACTATTTAACTATTTGGGAGAATTTTCTGTTCAATTAATTTAATTTAATTTGGGAGAAACTATTTAACTATTTGGGAGAATTTTCTGTTCAATTAATTTAATTTATTTGGGAGAAACTATTTAACTATTTGGCAGAATTTTCTGTTCAATTAATTTAATTTATTTGGAAGAAACTATTTAACTATTTGGGAGAGAGAGAGAGAATTTTCTGTTCAATTAATTTAATTCATTTGGGAGGAACTATTTAACTATTTAGGAGAATTTTCTGTTCAATTAATTTAATTTAATTTGGGAGAAACTATTTAACTATTTGGGAGAATTTTCTGTTCAATTAATTTAATTTAATTTGGGAGAAACTATTTAACTATTTGGGAGAATTTTCTGTTCAATTAATTTAATTTATTTGGGAGAAACTATTTAACTATTTGGGAGAATTTTCTGTTCAATTAATTTAATTCATTTGGGAGGAACTATTTAACTATGTAGGAGAGTTTTCTGTTCAATTAATTTAATTTATTTGGGAGAAACTATTTAACTATTTGGGAGAATTTTCTGTTCAATTAATTTAATTTATTTGGGAGAAACTATTTAACTATTTGGGAGAATTTTCTGTTCAATTAATTTAATTCATTTGGGAGGAACTATTTAACTATTTAGGAGAATTTTCTGTTCAATTTTCGGACAATCTTTATTTTCCGCGAACATCGTCAGTCTAACCATTGTAATTAGATCGTCCCATAAATTCGAGCCGTTTGTTACTTCTGTTATTTATAACAATGTAGGAAAGGTTGCCCGTGCCTGCCGTAGTGGTTTCTGGTATCTCGGATCGCCGATCGGCCGCGGAGACCGCGCATTTGAATCTTCAGCGGGCGTTGCGCAACGACGATTTCTTGCCTTCGAAAGCAGCCGGCGAGTATTTGTCTTCGTTGAGTTACGACTGGCTTCGTATAGACGCGATGTCTGTTCCCGTTCTCGGGTGTAGAGCGTTTTCCATTTAGCCGGCGATAGCGGGACGCGAATCGAGCGCGTCACGCGCGGGTTTCCGTTCGTCTCGTCGAGACAAAGTTGTGTCGCAATCAAAGAACTTCTGACAGAAATGAGGTAAAGCGTTGCTGTTTTTTTTTTTACGTTGAAGCTGAAATGTTGTAGACGAAAGGATAAATAGAGAAAATGCAATATGAACATAAGCCGTTTATGCTCCACTTTTCACTCAAGCCATTTGTTCTTATGACTAAAGATTGAAATATCGCATGTAATAATGCATTACTGTGTATACAATAATTAAACAAACTTATTTGCTTCGTCCATACCGCATTTTTCGTAATGTTTCATTATTTTGATATCATTATATTACATTATTTAACATTAATGTAATCTTCGGGCTTAAGATTTTTATAAAATATATGTCAAAAAAATATGTTAGCGTGCACCACCAATGATACACGCGGCCTGAACGGAAAATTAAACGGGTACCTTCGGTTGCACACGTGGCACGGAACGCGTTAACCTTGAAAATTGATGTTCGACTTGAAATACCATGTAGAGTTCGATTTTGTTCTAATGACACGGTTATCAAATCATTTCAACGAAGAAATAACAATATCGTTATTTGTCTCGCTTGAATCGTTTTTTTTTTTTTATAAAATCCTGAAGCGGTAGATACATTTTCAGAGACCAGATTTGAAATCGGCGTGTAAAAAGCTACAGAAAATAATGTATAACATATGATTTAAAAAGTCCAAATAAAACAAAAATAAGATAATAAAATAATATATAGTAAAAAAAGATAATATGATAATAAATAAAATAAAATAATAAGACAAAAAGTCTTTAAAAAGTACATGATACTGGATGAATCACGATTTTCTTGGAATATTCCAAGATCAACGTGAATTTCCAAGGTAAAATTATGTTCGTGCTTCGTTCTTTCAATTTTTCCCTTGTTCTACAGCACGTCGTCTTTAACGAGAAAAAAAAGCGACTTCGCTTCATCCGATTTCTATTAGGTTGGGGAATAAGTTCGTAGCGTTTTTATATTTTCTTTTATTTCACAACGATTTTTCGCTGTTTGACAAAGTGTATAATATTCATCCGATAGAGCTCTTTCTGCTCTACAAAACTGTGCTAATCGTCTTTTTGAGTAATTTAATTTTTCATTACTTTTGAGGCTTAGAAATGGAATATCCAGGAGATAAAAAGCAACATTTTCGACGCCATCTCTTCTTCGCTTTTCACCGATGCAAAAAAGCTGCCGAAGCAGCCCGGGACATTTGCAACGTATACGGAGAAGGTGTCATAGGCGAGTCTACGGCACGGAAATGGTTTGCGAAGTTCAAAAATGGCGATTTTGACGTCGACGACACGCCCTGCAACGGAAGATCTTCTAAATTCGACGAAGAGCGCCTCGAAGCACTTTTGAAGCAGGACGGTCACCTGCCGAAAGAAATGAACTGCGATCACAAAACGATTCTCGAATCATCTTCGTTCAATGGGATTTGCCGAAAAATTGGGAGCCTGGGTGTCTCGCGAGCTTAACGAAAACAACAAAGCAAATCGCCTTCGAATTGCTTGATAAAAACGCTACGAACTTATTTCCCAACCTGATATAAAAAATTTTTTGATTCTGACACGACTCCGTCGTTTCAGCCCGCCGCGCTGCGCGGAGCGGGGCGCTTTCGCGCGCGATGATTGCCCGCCAGGGCCGCGCCGAGCTGCTCTCCGCGACCGTAAATCTTTTAGGGTTCGCGCCGTATATTCTATTTGTAATCATGGACCGCTTAACATTTCACTTGCTCCACGGTCGCGCCGGTGATACACCGCGGAACGGATACGGCCGCGGTTTCTATTTCTGCTTGTAAATTCCGCTCGGCCCGCGCGGAACTTTCTCCTCGCGGGAACGCTTCGGATTTATGGACACGATGTACGTGAGAGAGCGCCGGCCGACACCGACACGCCGCGCCGCGGATATTTCATTCGGTTCCGCGACGGAAAATCTCGCGGGATAAGATAACACCCGAGCGAGAGATTACGCGCCCGAGGGACTTCGTTCGAGGCGTCGTTAATGGCGGAGTTTTTTTTTTTCTTTTTGGAAAAATATCGATTTTTTGTACCTCCTGGAAACGGAGAAATGCATCTAACTGAACGCACGCCATGCGGCAGTTCAAGCGCAGGCTGCACCGCAAACGATGGAATTTTTCAGCAGCGTGCATTTTTCTGCATTTATGTCGAAACGATCGAAACGCTGGATCGTGTCGCATACGCTCCTTCTAATCGTTTCTGATACGATTCTGCCAGTCGCTTATAGACGCCAAAAGTTTGCTTAGTTGGCGCCTATAAGCGTCAACGGTACGTCAGAAGAACAAAGAGAATAATTGCTCTGTAGAATAATTCCTGGAAAGGTACAGCTAACTAATTTGAAACTCTGTAGGATAAGACAGAAATAGAAATTATTCTAGTTTGAAAAAGCAATAGCGAGTGGAACAAGGAAAATTAAAAGTATATCTTGTTTAGGGTAAGGTACAATACTGCTCTGATTCTAATCTAACATCCTTAAACACGAATATCCATTTTTAGGCTCACGCAACAGTATTATTCGTAATATCATACAGTCTTTATTAGCTGTGATGATTATGCATGAAGATCATTCTGATTGCATCTAAATTCTCAATTCTATTTTCTACCAATTATTATACTCCGACACAGTCTCACGTGAATATAAAACTTCGTCGAGATAAGAGAGACGTGAAAAACGAAATTGTAATCACCATAATATTCCTAACTTGTATACCTGACAACATACTCTGAAAACATAAATGTCAAAATAATATTCAAAATAATCGAGAGTTCAACGATGACTTGTTTATCATTCATTATCAATTTAAATATTTAATATAGGTTTAAAATGTAAGTAGATCTAGAATTTGAATTTGTTTTCTTAAAGCGTAAGTTTTTTCGTAATGAAAACATCGGTTGCCGATTTTTCATTAAAAAGAAAAAAAAACGTGCATTATGTAAATGCTAAAAATGTAAATGGTTAAGGAATTATCTCGATGAAATTAAAAAGAAAGTGAAAATCACTGCATCGCATGTTACGATGTCCATTGCACATGTATGTACAATTTGAAGAAGATTGGCCAATCGAGATATCATCGCAGTGAATATAAGAATCTTTAAATACTACGATTATCTAGTTATTATCCAAGTCGCAACTGCATTATTTCAATGATGAAAGCTAAATACTGGATCAGTCGTAGCTAACGACTGGACTGTCGATACGACGCGACGTTTGAAAATGAAAGACGATGGAAAAGATAAATAAATAATAATTATAAATTATAATAATAAATATATTATAAATAATAATAATAAATATATAATTATAAATTAATAAACGTCTCTCTAATTGACTTATAATAATATAATATTATAAATAATAATAATAAATATATAATTATAAATTAATAAACGTCTCTTTAATTGACGCTCAGATTGTCTACAAAAATGGACAATTTAGGTAGAGAAGACACAATTATTCGATCCTTGCGGCTCGTTTTTATAGTCGCTGTTGTCAACAACTATGAGAACGAACCGCGAGGCTCGAATAATCGTATCTCCGATACCCAAATTGTCCATTTCTCCGCACGATCTGAGCGTCAATTACGGAGACATTACTGTATTCGTTGACACAAATTACTGTATTCGATTGTTCGAGCTTTGCGACTCGTTTTCTATGGTTATTGATTGTCAACAACTATAAAAACAAGCCGCAAGGCTCGAATAATCGTGTCTCCTCTTCCCAAATTGTCCATTTTTCTGCACAATCTGAGCGTCAATTAAGGAGACATTACTGTATTCGTTGACACAGCGGTTGCTACGCTGCAGCTTCCAAAAATTTAACAATTTCGAAGCAATTCAATTAAGGATTCTCACTTCTTAATCAGTGATTTGCAATGTCAATTATACGGACATCACAGAGTGGTTCTAAATATTCGTTTCCACCTAAATATCTCCTTCAATGATAATGTTACAAACAGTTTTCTTATACCGAATTTCGTTCGAGGCTTGCGGCTCGTTTTTTATGGTTATCGATTGTCAACAACTATAAAAACGGGCCGCGAGGCTCGACTAATCGTATCTCACCTTCCCGAATTGTCCATTTTCGTGGACAATCTGAGCGTCAATTAGAGAGACATTACTGTATAATCTGAGCGTCAATTGAGGAGAATTTACTGTAATATGTTTGTAAACAATGGGCAATTTTGGAAGAGAAAATTGCGGTTCGTTTTTATAGTTACGAATTGTCAACAACTATAAAAACGAACCGCAACGCTCGAATAATCGTATCTCCTCCTCCCAAATTGTCCATTTTTGTGCAAAATCTGAGCGTCAGTAAGGGAAACATTACTGTACTAATTATACGTTTCTAAAGTTCTAGCTATTCTATATAACGATCGATTGCCATGTTTATAAATAATAATATTTTTCAGTGAAACGTTAAGGAGACCCAGTTAAAAATATGCGTCAATTGCAAGGAATAGAAACGAAGTAGCAAGTTCATATTTCTCCAAAACCATCTTAATAGATTAAAAATACAACATTGGCATTTCAAATTGTTTTTGATCTTTATGCTATTTTAAATTGTAATTGCTCAATTTTTTCACAAGTGCGTGAAATTCACAGTCCATTAATTACGCTACTCGCAGAATTAATTAATTAATTAGGCTACTTACGCTATGTACAGCTAGGTTCAGTAATGACTCTCTAATTGACGCTCAGATTGTGCAGAAAAATGGACAATTTGGGAAGAGGATACACGATTATTCGAGCCTTGCAACTCGTTTTTATAGTTGTTGACAATCGATAACCACAAAAAAAACGAGCCACAAGGCTCGAAAAATCGTATCTCCTTTTCCAAAATTTTGCCATTTTTGTGGACAATCTGAACGTCGATTAGAGAGACATTACTGTACCGAGCAATCAGGTAGATGTTGCTTCATTTTACACGTTTCTATGCAAGTCTTATTTAGAAAGATCCGCGGCCGGCGCCGACGATCCAAAGGAACGCTCTAAAAATAATTGTTCGTTCTCTACCCTTTTCCCATAAGTATTCAGCAATAGGCCGAGGGCATTTCCGGTGTTCGGTGATTAACCGGTAGAGCGACGAGCAAACCGAGGGGGCAAACGACAAGAGGCGCGAGGGCATTCTCACCGCGGCGATTGAGACAAAGGGTGTCGTTTAAGCGACGCGTTTACATGGATCGCGGCGAGGCCCGCGACCGGACTCCGTTGTTCGAGGGCAGAAACGAGCGGCCGAGCGAAGGAGGATCGGATCGCGAGCAAATTTATTCGCGCGCGA